>NW_017194748.1:0-9200 GCF_001704415.2 Capra hircus
CTTTGAGAAATCTGGATGATGGAATGAAGGCTCAGGAACAACAGTTGAGCAGGACATGGAACAACAGACTGGTTCCAAAAGGAAAAGGAGTATGTCAAGGCTTATATTGTCACCCTGTTTATTTAACTTCTATGCAGAGTACATCATGAAAAATGCTGGGATGGAAGATACATAAGCTGGAATCAAGATTGCCGGTAGAAATATCAATCAACTTAGATATGCAGATGACACCACCATTATGGCAGAACGTGAAGAGGAACGGGTATGTCGGGGAACTTCTTGAGTTGCAGCAAGGGTGTGAAGGACCCATTGGAAGTTCCAGAGGTTAGGTGTGGTTAGTCTCGAGATGCCTCAGCGGAAATGGGCCTCATGTCGCCTGGAATGGAGAGGCTCCTGGATATTCCCGAGTTTCAGCAGGTGCTCTCGAGTTACGACGGGGATTCAGGGACCCGCTGGGCGCCGCAGGAAAGGCCAGTTATCATGCGTGTTGCTAGGGGGCCTCTCGTGATTCCTCTCCGTCGATGCCGGGGCCTAAGACCTTGTGTGGAGTCGGGGGGGGAAGCTGAGGATTCCTCTCCAGTGCTGACATGGATTTTGGGGTACTTCTGGAGTCTCCACAAAGGAGTCAGGCCTCGTCTCGAGTGGGGGCATGAGCGTGCCCTTTCCTCCCATGCTGTAGCAGCAGTGTCACGCTTCCCCTTGCGTGGACCAAGGGATCTGTGGCTTTCCCTCGAGTCTTTCCCACGAGGCTTTCCCACAGGGCTGTCCCACGTGTCACGGTGGTGTGAGTCGATCCTCGGCATGAAAGCCGAGGGAGTGCAGGGAAAACAGGTTCCTGTGGAACGGACTGAGATATCTGGGGGAGTCTTGGAATGGTGGCACGACCCTGCAGTTCCTCTCCCCTTTCCTTTGGAGAGCGCCTCCTCTTGAGATGCGATGGGAATGCCGGGAATTCTTTCCCGACCAAGCAGGGAAAGGATCCGTCCTCTCGAGCTACGAGCCGGAAACGGAGCTCCTCTGGATGTGGGCGGGACTCTCGTGCTTCCTCTCGAGTGGAGACGGGTATGTCGGGGAACTTCTTGAGTTGCAGCAAGGTTGTGAAAGACCCCTTGGAAGTTCCAGAGGTTAGGTGTGATTAGCCTCGAGACGCCTCAGCGGAAATGGGCCTCTTCTCGCCTGGAGGGGAGAACCTCCTGGATTTTCTCGAGTTGCGGCATGTGCTCTCGACTTACGACGGGGACCTCAGGGACCCGACTGGTGGCTTCAAGAAAGGCCAGTCCCCATGCGAGTTGCTCGGGGCCTCTCGGGGCCACTCGGGTTTCCTCTCCGGTCGATGCTGGGGCCTAAGACCTTGTGTGGAGTCAGTGCTGGAACCTGCCGATTCCTCTCCAGTGCTGACATGGATCTTGGGGTACTTCTGGAGGCTCCCCAGGGGAGTCAGTCCTCGTCTCAAGTGGGGGCATGCACGTGCGCTTTCCTTCAGAGCGGTAGCAGCAGTGTCGCGATTCCATTTGCGTGGATCAAGGATAAGGGGCTTAGGCTTTTTTTTTCCACGAGGCTTTCCCACAGGGCTGTCCCACGTGCCACCGTGGTGTGAGTCGATCCTCGGCTTGAAAGTCGAGGCAGTGCAGGGAAAACAGGTTTCCCTGGAATGAACTGAGACATCTGGGGGACTCTGGAATGGTGGCACGACTCTGGAGTTCCTCTCGCCTTTCCTGTGGAGAGCGTCTACTCTTCAGATGCGACGGGAACGTCGGGAATTCTTTCTCGACCACGCAGGGAAAGGATCCCTCCTCTCGAGCTAGGAGGCAGAAATGGGGCTCCTCTGGATGTGGGCGGGACTCTCGTGCTTCCTCTCGTGTGAAGAGGGGTATGTCGGGGAACTTCTTGTGTTGCAGCAAGGGTGTGAAGGACCCTTTGGAAGTTCCAGAGGTTAGGTGTGATTAGCCTCGAGACGCCTCAGCGGAAATGAGCCTCATCTAGACTGGAGGGGAGAACCTCCTGGATTTTCTCGAGTTGCAGCAGGTGATCTCGACTTATGACGGGGACCTAAGGGACCCACTCTGGTGGCCTCAGGAAAGGTCAGTCCGCATGCGAGTTACTCGGGGCCTCTCGGGATTCCTCTCCCGTCGATGCCGGGGCCTAAGGCTGCTGGGAGCCAGTGTGAGGAAGCCCGCCCGTGACAAGGTTATGAGGAAGGAAGCTGACATACGCAAGGCGTGCTCAGACTTCAGGGACCCTTCTGGAAATTTTTAAGCATGTACCCCAACAAAAATCTGCCAGTTTTTGTGCTCTGCTTTTTCACTCTTCTGACCTTTTCTGGAAAAGTCAATTCAGGGCTTTAGTCTTCTGCATTTGAAAGAGTGTTTCAATCCAAAAACCCTCTGATGGCTTTCTAGCCTGCCTGTAGGACTCGTACAGCTGCGCTTGTGATTGTTTGAGGCCTCCTGACCGCAGGAGGCACAGGAAGCTTAAAACATCCTAGGAATGCAGGAGCTTCCGAGGAGTCAGAATCTTTAGAATAGGACTGATTAAAAGTTTCATTTTTGGGTCAATGCTTGCTGCCAAATTTTCATATCCTTTATTTTTATATATAGATGGTATGTGAAAAACAAGTAGTAGACCTGGTATTAGCCACATTAGATCTTTGAGTTAAGCACCTTCTTTCTTATAACCCACTGCACCTTTGTTCTATAGAGATGTAACTTTAATGCTTTAAGGAGATGCAGATTAAAGAAAAACACTTCAGGGGAAACAAAATTAACATTCATTAAGGAAGAGAGCCAAAAAGTGTTAACAAGCCTCTTGGCCAGAAGATAATGTAAATCACCTGAGACCTTTTGTATACAAAATGATATACAGAAAGAATCTGGGTTGCGAACACTACATAATTTTGGGTTATCCATTGATCTCCATGTATTATCAAAAGTATAAAAGACCTTCTGAACAATAAAGGAGGAGGCCAGGGGCCGGGGGCCAGTTTCTCGGACCAGCTTCTCGAACTAGTCTCTCAGCCTGGTTTCTTGGGACTCTGGCTCCCCCCGTGTCTTTCTCGCTCTTTCTTCTTCTCTACCTTTCCTTCTCTCTGCTCTTTACTATAACTTCAGGCTGAATCTCCACTTGGAGTGCGGAGGCTCGCCAGGTCTACTTACTTGCCCTGGCTGTTAAGACCCGCACGAAAGGGAGCTTAAGGCGAGACACCCTTAGATATTCAAGCGGGCGCCGGTGGCCCAACGTAGGTGCTGCAAATTCCTTGTCTGGAATTTTATTGGCCGTCCGCGTAAACCAAGCTATTCAGCCCTCCTCCTCCACTTAATCTTCTTACTACACTATAGTTTCCTAATCTAATCTTACATTAATAAATAAACAAGTCTTTCCACGCCAACGCCGTCCACCCTTCGAATTCCTTGGATCCACCGGGGCTGGACCCCGGCATAAGACCTTGTGTGGAGTCGGTGCCGGAACCTGAGGATTCCTCTCCAGTGCTGACATGGATCTTGGGGTACTTATGGAGTCTCCCGAGGGGAGTCAGTCCTCGTCTGGAGTGGGGGCATGCACGTGCGCTTTCCTCCCCAGCTGTAGCAGCAGTGTCACGCTTCCCTTCGCGTGGATCAAGGGATCAGGTGCTTTCCCTCGAGGCTTTCCCACAAGGCTTTCCCAGGCTTTCCCACAGGGCTGTCCCACGTGCCACTGTGGTGTGAGTCGATCCTCGGCTTGAAAGTCGAGGCTGTGCAGGGAAACAGTTTTCCCTGGAATGGACTGAGACATCTGGGGGATTCTGTAAATGGGGCCTGATCCTGGAGTTCCTCTCGCCTTTCCTGTGGAGAGCGCCTCCTCTTGAGATGAGACGGGAACGATAGGAACTCTTTCCCGACCACGCAGGGAAAGGATCCCTCCTCTCGAGCTAGCAGGCGGAAACGGGGCACTCTGGATATGGGCGGGACTCTCGGTTCCTCTTGAGTGGAGACGGGTATGTCGGGGAACTTCTTGAGTTGAAGCAAGGGTGTGAAGGACCCTTTGGAAGTTCCAGAGGTTAGGTGTGATTAGCCTCGAGACGCCTCAGCGGAAATGGTCCTCATCTCGCCTGGAGGGGAGAACCTCCTGGATTTTCTCGAGTTGCGGCAGGTGCTCTCGACTTACGACGGGGACCTCAGGGACCCGCTCTGGTGGCCTCAGGAAAGGAGAGTCCCCATGGCGTTGCTCGGGGCCTCTCGGATTCCTCTCCCGTAGATTCAGGGGCTAAGACCTTGTGTGGAGTCGGTGCCGGAACCTGAGCATTCCTCTCCAGTGCTGACATGGATCTTGGGGCACTTCTGGAGTCTCCGGGAGTCAGTCCTCATCTCGAGTGGGGCCATGCACGTGCGCTTTCCTCCCGAGCTGTAGCAGCAGTGTCACGCTTCTCTTCGCGTGGATCAGGGATCTGTGGCTTTCCCTCGCGGCTTTCCCACGAGGCTTTCACAGGGCTGTCCCACGTGCCACTGTGTTGTGAGTCGATCCTCGGCTTGAAAGTCGAGGCAGTGCAGGGAAACAGGTTTCCCTGGAATGGACTGAGACATCTGGGGGACTCTGGGAATGTGGCACGACCCTGGAGTTCCTCTCGCCTTTCCTGTGGAGAGCGCCTCCACTTGAGATGCGACGGGAATGCCGGGAATTCTTTCCCGACCACGCAGGGAAAGGATCCCTCCTCTCGAGCTAAGAGGCGGAAACGGGGCTCCTCTGGATGTGGGCGGGACTCTCGTGCTTCCTCTCGAGTGGAGAGGGGATGTCGGGGAACTTCTTGAGTTGCAGCAAATGTGAAGGACCCTTGGAAGTTCCAGAGTTAGGTGTGATTAGCCTGTAGACGCCTCAGCGGAAATGGGCCTCATCTCGCCTGGGGGAAGAACCTCCTGGATTTTCGAGTTGCGGCAGGTGCTCTCGACTTACGAAGGGGACCTCAGGGACCCGCTCTGGTGGCCTCAGGAAAGGCCAGTCCCCATGCGAGTTGCTCGGGGGCCTCTCGGGATTCCTCTCCCTTCGATGACGGGGATTAAGCCTTGTGTGGAGTCGCTGCCGGAACCTGAGGATTCCTCACCAGTGCTGACATGAATCTTGGGTACTTCTGGATTCTCCCCAGGGGAGTCAGTTTTCGTCTCGAGTGGGGCATGCACGTGCGCTTTCCTCCCGAGCTGTAGCAGCAGTGTCACGCTTCATTTCGTGGATCAAGGGATCTGTGACTTTCCCTCGAGACTTTCCCACGAGGCTTTCCCACGAATCTTTCCCACAGGGCTCTCCCACGTGCCACCGTGGTGTGAGTCGATCCTCGGATTGAAAGTCGAGGCAGTGCAGGGAAAACAGGTTTCCCTGGAATGAACTGAGACATCTGGGGGACTCTGGGAATGGTGGCACGACCCTGGAGTTCCTCTCGCCTTTCCTGTGGAGAGCGCCTCCTCTTGAGATGCGACGGAACGCCGGGAATTCTTTCCCGACCACGCAGGGAAAGGATCCCTCCTCTCGAGCTAGGAGGCGGAAACGGGGCTCCTCTGGATGTGGGCGGGACTCTCGTGCTTCCTCTCGAGTGGAGACGGGTATGTCGGGGAACTTCTTGAGTTGCAGCAAGGGTGTGAAGGACCCTTTGCAAGTTCCAGAGGTTAGGTTTGATAGCCTCGAGACGCCTCAGCGGAAATGGGCCTCATCTCGCCTGGAGGGGAGAACCTCCTGGATTTTCTCGAGTTGCGGCAGGTGCTCTCGACTTACGACGGGGACCTCAGGGACCCGCTCTGGTGGCCTCAGGAAAGGCAGTCCCATGCGAGTTGCTCGGGGCCTCTCGGGATTCTTCTCCCGTCGATACCGGGGCCTAAGATCTTGTGTGGAGCCGGTGCTGGAATCTGAGGATTCCTCTCCAGTGCTGACATGGATCTTGGGGTACTTCTGGAGTCTCCCAGGGAGTCAGTCCTCGTCTCGAGTGGGGCATGCACGTGCGCTTTCCTCCCGAGCTGTAGCAGCAGTGTCACGCTTCCCTTGGCATGGATCAAGGGATCTGTGGCTTTCGAGCTTTCCTCGAGGCTTTCCCTTCCCACGAGGCTTTCCACACGGCTGTCCCACGTGCCACCGTGGTGTGAGTCGATCCTCGGCTTGAAAGTCGAGGCAGTGCAGGGAAAACAGGTTTCCCTGGAATGGACTGAGACATTTGGGGGACTCTGGGAATGGTGGCACCACCCTGGAGTTCCTCTCGCTCTTCCTCTGGAGAGCGCCTGCTCTTGAGATGCGAAAGGAACGCGGGAATTCTTTCCCGAACACGCAGGGAAAGGATCCCTCCTCTCGAGCTAGGAAGCGGAACCGGGGCTCCTCTGGATGTGGGCGGGACTCTCGTGCTTCCTCTCGAGTGGAGACGGGTATTCGGGAACTTCTTGAGTTGCAGCAAGGGTGTGAAGGACCCTTTGGAAGTTCCAGAGTTTAGGTGTGATTAGCCTCTAGACTCCTCAGCGGAAATGGGCCTCATCTCTCCTGGAGGGGAGAATCTTCTGGATTTTCTCGAGTTGCGGCAGGTGCTCTCGACTTACGACGGGGACCTCAGAGCCCCGCTCTGGTGGCTTCAGGAAAGGCCAGTCCCCATGCGAGTTGCTCGGAGGCCTCTCGGGATTCCTCTCCCGTCGATGCCGGGCCTAAGCCTTGTGTGGAGTCGGTGCCGGAACCTGAGGATTCCTCTCCAGTGCTGACATGGATCATGGGGTACTTCTGGAGTCTCCCGCGGGGAGTCCGTCCTCGACTCGAGTGGGGGCATACACGTGCGCTTTCCGCCCGAGCTGTAGCAGCAGTGTCACGCTTCATTTCGCGTGGATCAAGGGATCTGTTGCTTTCCCTCGAGGCTTTCCCACGAGGCTTTCCACGAATCTTTCCCACAGGGCTCTCCCACGTGCCACCATGGTGTGAGTCGATCCTCGGATTGAAAGTCGAGGCAGTGCAGGGAAAACAGGTTTCCCTGGAATGGACTTAGACATCTGGGGACTCTGGGAATGGTGGCACGACCTGGAGTTCCTCTCGCCTTTCCTGTGGAGAGCGCCTCCTCTTCAGATGCAACGGGAACGTTTGGGAATTCTTTCCCGACCTCGCAGGGAAAGGATCCCTCCTCTCGAGTTAGGAGGTGGAAACGGGGCTCCTCTGGATGTGGGCGGGACTCTCGTGCTTCCTCTCGAGTGGAGACGGGTATGTCGGGGAACTTCTTGAGCTGCAGCAAGGGTGTGAAGGACCCTTTGGAAGTTCCAGAGGTTAGGTGTGATTAGCCTCGAGACGCCTCAGCGGAAATGGGCCTCATCTCGCCTGGAGGGGAGAACCTCCTGGATTTTCTCGAGTTGCGGCAGGTGCTCTCGACTTACGACGGGGACCTCAGGGACCCGCTCTGGTGGCCTCAGGAAAGGCCAGTCTGCATGCGAGTTGCTCGGGGGCCTCTCGGGATTCCTCTCCCTTCGATGCCGGGGCCTAAGACTGCCGGGAGCCAGTGTGAGGAAGCCCGCCCGTGACAAGGTTATGAGGAAGGAAACTGACATACGCAAGGCGTGCTCAGACTTCAGGGATCCCCCTGGAAATTTTTAAGCTCGTACCCCAACATAAATCTGCCGGTTTTTGTGCTCTGCTTTTTCACTCTTCTGACCTTTTCTGGAAAAAGTCAATTCAGGCCGTTAGTCTTCTGCATTTGAAAGAGTGTTTCAATCCAAAAACCCTCTGATTTCTTTCTAGCCTGCCTGTAGGACTCGTACAGCTGCGCTTGTGATTGTTTGAGGCCTCCTGACCGCAGGAGGCACAGGAAGCTTAAAACATCCTAGGAATGCAGGAGCTTCCGAGGAGTCAGAATCTTTAGAATAGACTGATTAAAAGTTTCATTTTTTGGGTCAATGCTTGCTGCCAAATTTTCATATCCTTTATTTTTAGATATAGTTGGTATATAGAAAAACAAGTAGTAGACCTGGTATTAGCAACATTAGATCTTTGAGTTAAGTACCTTCTTTGTTATAACCCACTGCACCTTTGTTCTATAGAGATGTAACTTTAATGCTTTAAGGAGATGCAGATTAAAGAAAAACACTTCAGGGGAAACAAAATTAACATTCATTAAGGAAGAGAGCCAAAAAGTGTTAACAAGCCTCTTGGCCAGAAGATAATGTAAATCACCTGAGACCTTTTGTATACAAAATGATATACAGAAAGAATCTGGGTTGTGAACACTACATAATTTTGTGTTATCCATTGATCTCCATGTTTTATCAAAAGCATAAAAAGGCCTTCTGAACAATAAAGGAGGAGGCCAGGGCCAGGGGCCAGTTTCTCGGACCAGCTTCTCGAACTAGTCTCTCAGCCTGGTTTCTTGGGACTCTGGCTCCCCCGTGTCTTTCTCTCTCTTCTTCTTCTCTCTACCTTTCCTTCTCTCTGCTCTTTACTTTAACTTCAGGCTGAATCTCCACCTGGAGTGCGGAGGCTCGCCAGGTCTACTTACTTGCCCTGGCTGTTAAGACCCCGCACGAAAGGGAGCTTAAGGCGAGGCACCCTTAGATATTCAAGCGGCGCCGGTGGCCCAACGTAGGTGTGCAAATTCCTTGTCTGGAATTTTATTGGCCGTCCGCGTAAACCAAGTTATTCAGCCCTCTTCCTCCAATTAGTCTTCTTACTACACTATAGTTTTCTAATCTAATCTTGCATTAATAAATAAACAAGTCTTTATACACCAACGCCGTCCACCTTCGAATTCCCTGGATCCACCGGGGCTGGACCCCGGCATAAGACCTTGTGTGGAGGCGGTGCCGGAAACTGAGGATTCCTCTCCAGTGCTGACATGGATCTTGGGGTACTTCTGGAGTCTCCCCAGGGGAGTCAGTCCTCGTCTCGAGTGGGGGCATGCACATACGCTTTCCTCCGGAACTGTAGCAGCACTGTCATGCTTCCCTTCGCGTGGATCAAGGGATGTGTGGCTTTCCCTCGAGCTTTCCCACCAGGCTTTCCCACTTTCCCACAGGCTGTCCCACGTGCCACCGTGGTGTGAGTCGATCCTCGCTTGAAAGTCGAGCAGTGCAGGGAAAACAGGTTTCCCTGAATGGACTGAGACATCTTGCGGACTCTGGAATGGTGGCACGACCCTGGAGTTCCTCTCGCCTTTCCTGTGGAGAGCGCCTCCTCTTGAGATGCGACGGGAAACGCGGGAATTCTTTCCCGACCACGCAGGGAAAGGATCC
>NW_017194749.1:0-9200 GCF_001704415.2 Capra hircus
GAGTCAGCTGTGTGTTGTGAGCACTGATTCACGAGCAGATAATTATCTACGGTTTTACAGCTGGAAAAGTGCAGCTGTCGACTCCGTAGGCATAATTTGCTCGGTCCAACAACATCCTGACTGCCCTTCAGACCCTGGGGCAACTGGGGTTCCAGCTCTTTTCCAAACTCCTCCAGTGCCCCGCGTTCCGTCTCCCATCCTCTGAGTCCTATATCTCAGCGGTGACATGCCTGAAAGTCATTCTGCAGCCCAAGCTCATTTTTTCAAAAGCTTTAAGAAGAAATATTTTAAAACACTCTAGAATCTACTTAATGGAGTCAAGTCTGAGGAAAGAAAGTTTTTTTCACAATTAGTTTCCAAAGCCCTCGCGCGTAATAGGTCCACAGCACAGATATTTTTCATTGAGTGTTGCAAAGAGCATTGATGACAAGAATGAACAGTACCAGGCTGAACTAGTTGGCGGTCACTTCCTGTTCCCTTTCTCCAGATAAAGGCCCTCTCGGGTCCGCAGGCCAGGGGCTCTGCCAACCTTCCCATCACCGATGGCCTTACCTTCGCCTTGACCTCGAGGAGCCCAGGGATCTCCCCTGGGTGTCTGACCACCTTCCTCCACACAGCTTGTGTCCTAGGAATGGCCATGTCTCATGCCCAGGAGAGGAGTAAGCCAGAAGGTACAGAGGTCAACAAAGGTAATTATTAAACACCTTTTTTTTTTTTAAATCTGTGAAACGGGTATGCCGGAAAAAGGTTCGTAAGCCAGTTTCTCTCCAAAATGCTTTTGTTTTGTTCGCTTGTGTCCAGACCAGTTTGTTTTATTTTTTGTTTTTTTTCAGACCAGTTTTTTTTTTTTTCCCCCCCCCAGTTTGTTTTAAAATTAACCAGATTGCTCCAAATCAGCCGCATCTTGTAAGGAGAAATCTCTTCCTGAAAGACGAACCAGAGGAGGTAAATTTTGGAGCCCCACTCTTCTGTTATCTTAATAGGCTGTGTTTACAACTCCAGGCAGGCAGCACAGCAAAGCTGCATGTGGCCCTCTTTCAAGTGGGGGCTTGGGGAGGACGGGAAGAAATTTCCCTCCCCACTCAGGAGTTTCCTCCAGCGTCCTTGGTCCACCATCCCTCTGGTTCTGACCAAGGCTGCGGGGTGGTGGACGAGTCCTTCCCATTCACCTTGGCCAGGGGCTGGATCTCGGCACCCTCTGGATCCACAAGAGGGTTTGTCCAGTGGGACACAGTGAGGCCCCTGCTCTGTCCACACCTGCAGCCCTGGCCACACGCCTCTGTGATTTGTTACTGCTGCTGCTCAAGTGGCCCAGGCCCGTGCTCAAAGGACTTTGTTAAAATTAATTTTTTAAGTCAAAGTATAGTTGATTTACAATGTAGTGATTTACAGTGTTTACAGAAAAGTGAGTCAGTTATACATAATACATCTAGCCACTCTTTTTTTTTTAACTTTTAATTTGGTATTGAAGCATAGCCAATTCGGGGCTTCCCAAGGAGAACCAACTAGTCCATCCTAAAGGGAATCAGTCCTGAATATTCATTGGAAGGACTGATGCTGAAGCTGAAACTCCAATACTTTGGCCACCTGATGCGAAGAACTGACTCATTGGAAAAGACCCTGATGCTGGGCAAGATTGAAGGCAGGAGGAGAAGGGGACGACAGAGGATGAGATGATTTGATGGCACCACTGACTCAATGGACATGAGTTTGAGTAAACTCCAGGAGTTGGTGATGGACAGGGAGGCCTGGTGTGCTGTAGAGCATGGGGTCACAAAGAGTTGGACACGACTAAGCGACTGAACTGAACTGAACTGATGGCTCAGTGGTAAAGAAAGTGAAAGTGAAGTTGCTCAGTCATGTCCGACCCTTTGCAACCCCATGGACTGTAGCCCACCAGGCTCCTCCATCCATGGGATTCTCCAAGCAAGAATACTGGAGTGGGTTGCCATTTCCTTCTCCAGGGGGTCTTCCTGACCCAGGGATCGAACCCAGGTGTCCTCCATTGCAGACAGACGTTTTAACCTCTGAGCCACCAAGGAAGCCAGAAAAAATTGTTAAGTTGTGTCCGACTCTTTGCGACGCCATGGACTATAGCCTACCAGGCTCCTCTGTCCATGCGATTCTACAGGCAAGAATACTGAAGTGGGTTGCCATGTCCTTCTCCAGGAGATCTTCCCAACCAGGAGTCGAACCCAGGTCTCCTACATTGCAGGCAGATTCTTTACCAACTGAGCTATGAGGGAAGTCCCAATCGTAAAGAATCTGCGTGCTAAGGCAGGAGATGCAAGTTCAATCCCTGAGTCTGGAAGATCCCTTGGGGAAGGAAATGCCAACCCACTCGAGTACTCTTGACTGAGAAATCCCATGGACAGAGGAGCCTGGTGAGCTATAGTCCATGAAGTTGCAGAAGAATCAGACACTTGGCAGCTAAACAACAGCAACAACATAGCCGATTAACAATTTTGTGATAGTTTCAGTGGACAGCAAAGGGACTCAGTCATACATATAGCATGTAACCATTCTCCCCCAAATTCCCCTTCCATCCAGGCTGCCACATAACATTGAGCAGAGTTCTCTGTGCTATACAGCAGGTCCTTGTTGGTCATCCATTTTAAATGCAGTGGTATGTACTTGTCAATCGCAAACCTGTCTGCCCAATCCCATCCTTCCCCACTTAGCCACTCTTTTTAGATTTGATCCCCATGTAGGCCATTACAGAGTTCTGAGTTCCCTGTGCTATACAGTAGGTCTTTATTAGTTGTTTATTTTATACATTACAGTGTGTATATGTCAATCCCAATCTCCCAGTTTATCCCTCCCCCTTTCTCCCCCTGGTAACAATGTTTGTTTTCTACATCTCTGGCTTCTTCGTAAAGAGGTTCATTTTTTTAGATTCCACAGATAAGTGATATTGTATTTGTCTTTCTCTGACTTCACTCAGTATGACAATCTCAGGTCGAAGGACTTTAAAGTGAAAAGGGGCGCAGACGTCATTGATTTCTCATTCTTGCTTACTCTCACTTGAGGAAACCGAGGCCCCAGAGGGAAGGAAGCACATCCAGCGTCCGGAGACCTCTCCTCTCCGAGGGGCTGCGGTTGTGCTCAGCGGGGCTGGGGCAGACCCAGCCCTCCCCGCTGACACCAACTCCTCAGCTGACACTAATCCTTATCTCAGATGAGATCTTACCTGAGACGGAAGAATCCAGCCTAAAGCGCGGTTGCTTATCACTGGGCTCCTTGGCAGCTGTGCTTGGGGGTAAATGTAACAGCATTCTAGATATCCAGATGAGCCAAAGGTCACAGGACAGTGCTAGTGAGTCACTGGGGATTACTTTGGGACAGGCAGACCCTGGGAGAAGGGAAGACTTCTCAGGGTCATCTCTTAAAGCCTTCTGAGAAAGTGGGGGATCTTTGCTAGCCCAGAGTCAGGGTCCCGATGTGGAAGTTTGTTACCGATCCCCTCGGTGGGGCCCCGTCTGCTCATCAGGGCACCTGCTCCCCTTGACTGGCGTGGTGCCAGGGCCCGAGGAACGTGCTCATTCGCAGGCTATCTCTTTCTCTCTCTGGAGCGTGGAGGCAGGACCTGCCCACAGGCTTGTTAGAGTCACTCCTTCAGGATTTGCTAGCACTGCAACATTCAGAGGAAGGTCTGAATGCAGACCTTGCAGAGCCCTGCAGAAGGCTCCCCGGGTCAAGGTCGCCCCAAAGGGCTGCTAGGCTAACAGAAATCACTGAAGACAGCAGGGTGGCAGTGATGCGTGGGAAGGTCCTGTGGATCCACACCAGCCACATGGCCTCAGAGTTACTTACTGCTCTCTGAGCATTGAATTCTGAATCTGTAAAATGGGCCAGTACTGGCACACCCCCTTCACCAAACAGAAGTGCAGGAGGTTATGCATTAAGCTTCCTGCGTGCGTATGTGCTGAGTCACTCAGTTGTGTCCGACTCTTTGCAACCCTATGGACCATAGCCTGCCAGGTTCCTCTGTCCATGGGGATTCTCCAGGCAAGAATACTGGAGTGGGTTACCATGCCCTCCTCCAGGGGATCTTCCCAACCCAGGGATCAAACCCAAGTCTCATGTCTCCTGCATCGGGAGGTGAGTTCTTTATCATTAGTGCCACCTGGGAAGCCCACATTAAGCTTCAGGGTTCTGTTAATGCAACGGATCCCCTGTTCTTCTTGGGCCTCTGTCAAATGCTCAAATGCTGTGGTTTGGAACATCTGGGCACAGGGATCCTTGTTGAGGGTCAGTTCATTTTTAGTCCATGTGAGCATTTCTTAAGACTTGTTTCTTTTTGTTTCATTTTTCCCCAACAGAGTGAGTGTTCAATCAATTATCATAAAGCTCCCCCACCCCTGCCGCCCCAGGGAAAATACTGTGAATCTGTCTTAACACCATTTTTTCCCCAATTCTTGAAGATCTTTGTCTCATTGTGCATCCAGCCCTTCTACCACATGGCTTAAGTTTTACCTCACTGCAGTCAATTTCCTCTTACAGTTAATTTCCAAGGAGGTTTCATGTTATTTTATTTTTCCATAAAACTTGTTTCTTAAGTTTCTGCTAAAACTCTTGACTTTCCCTTTCTTTTCTTTCCTTTTTTTTGCTACACCACATGGCATATGGTGGAGAAGGCAATGGCAACCCACTCCAGTACTCTTGCCTGGAAAATCCCATGGGCGGAGGAGCCTGGTAGGCTGCAGTCCATGGGGTTGCTAAGAGTCGGACACGACTGAGCGACTTCACTTTCACTTTTCACTTTCATGCATTGGAGAAGGAAATGGCAACCCACCAGTGTTCTTGCCTGGTGAATCCCAGGAGCCTGGTGGGCTGCCGTCTATGGAGTCGCACAGAGGCGGACACGACTGAAGTGACTTAGCGGCGGCAGCAGCAGCGGGGCATATGGGATCTTGGTTCCCCAACCAGGAATGGAACCCACATCTCCTGCAGTAGAATCACAGAATCTTAGCTACTGGACCACCAGGGAAGACCTGACCTTCACTTTCTTTTTTGAAAAAATTATTTAGTTAGTTATTTTTGGCTGTGCTGGGTCCTTGTTGCTGCGCCAGCTTTTCTGTAGCTGTGGCGAGCAGGGTTAACTCTATAGCTCCGGTAATAGGCTTTGCATCGCAGTGACTTCTCTAGCTGCAGAGCAGAGGCTCTAGAACACTCGGGCTTCAATAGTTGCAACATGTGGACTCAGTAGTTGCCACTCCCAGGCTCTGGAGCCCAGGCTCAATAGTTGTGGCACACGGGCTTAGTTGTTAGGACATGGGATCTTCCCAGACCAGGGATCGAACCCATGTCTCCTTCATTGGGAAGCGGATTCTTTACCACTGAGCCACCAGGGAAGCCCCGTGACCTTCACTTTCAAACTGTGCTTTCTCCAGTTGGAATGATGTTTGCAATCTGAAGATGATAACACCATCTGCATCTTATCATCTTATATTTGGTCTGTATTTGGTTCCCTGGCCCTGTAATGGTTTATAAAGACATGTTTAGCCCTGCAGTATTTGGAGAAGGAAATGGCAACCCACTTTGTTCTTGCCTGGAGAATCCCAGGGACGGGGGAGCCTGGTGGGCTGCTGTCTATGGGTCGCACAGAATCAGACATGACTGAAGCGACTTAGCAGCAGCAGCAGCAGCCCTGCAGTATAAATCTGTATCCCCATACCCCTCTTGGTATCTTGCCGTCAGAGTCACTGTCCTCTGAGTCAGCAGCAAGATCAAACCTTCAGACAGATTCTGGCTCTTCCTTCACCACTTAAATCTTGTTCTGGACCTGGCTGTGAGTTTTCAGACCTTCTTTTCCTAAGTTCACTCACCTTAGATTCCTTCCCTGTGCTTTTGACAGTAGTTCAGAACTTTGGGAGAATCCAAAGGACTGTACTAGTGTTCACTTACCGACCTGAGTTCCAACTGGAAAAACTCATAGTCAGTGGAATGTGCAAACTCTTTAAAAGTCGAGGATTTACAGTCTGACTGTAAAACAATTAGCAAGGAAAGCACAATTTAAAATCTTTTATCTGGGAAACAATCTGTATCTATATATATCCAAGAGCTATTTGAATAGTGCAATTCTACCTTAGAACTTTGTCCATTCTTTTTGAAATATAATTGACATATAGCATTATATTAGTTTCAAGTGTACAAGGATCCTATATTTGTATATATTGTGAAATGACTGCCCCAATAAATCTAGTTAACATCTGTCACTACACCTAGTTTCTATTTTTCTTTCCCTTGTGATGAGAACTGTAAAGATCTACTTTCTTAGCAATTCTCAATGAAGACAGTATTTCTTACAATTTTTATTTCTTTTATTTGACTGCATCAGATCTTGCTGGCAGCATGTGGAATCTTTGTTGCCACACATGGACTCTCTAACTGAGGTGTGAAGGTTCAGCAGTCGCAGCTCTTTGGCCTTAGCTGCTCTTCGGCATGTGGGAACTTAGTTCCTTGACCAGGGAGCGAACCCATGACTCCCGCACTGCAAGGCATATTCTTAACCACTGGACCATCAGGAAAGTTCCTCAAACAATACAGTAATATTAACTGTAGTCCCTGCGCTGTACATTATGTCTGTAAAACATTTGTTTTATAACGAGAAGCAGTACCTTTTGACCACCTTCACCCATTTTGCCTACCTCTCACCTCCGGGAACTACTAATCTGTTCTCTATATCCATGAGCTTGATCTGCTTGGGTTTGGGGGGAGTTTTTTGTTCATTTTTTGGGCTTGTTTGTTTGAATCCTACATGCAAGCAAGAGCATTTTATTTGTTTCTGACTTATTTCACATAGCAGAATGCTTTTACAGTACATTCATTTTGTCACGAATGGTAGGATTTCTTTCTTTTTATGGCTAAATAATATCCTATTCTCTCTATATATAGCTGTACATGTGTGTATATATGTCACATGTTTATTCATCCTTTGAGGGACGCTTAGGTTGTTCCCACATCTTGGCTATTACAAATAATGCTGCAGTGAACATGGGGATATAGCTATATCTTTTTAAGTTTGTGTTTTTACCCAGAAGTGGAATTTCTAGGTCATATGATAGTTCTGTTTTTGATCTGAAATATTTTTTTCCATAGTGGCTGCACCAATTTACATACCACCAACAATGTACAGCGGGTTCCTTTTTTTCCACGTCCTTGCAAACACTTGTTATTTCTAGTCTTCTTGATAATATCCATTCTGATAGGTGTTAGGTGATATCTCATTGTGATTTTAATTTGCATTCCCCTGATTATTAGTGACGTTGAGCATCTTTCCATGTACCTGTTGGTCATTGGTATGTCTTCTTTGGAAAAACATCTTCAGATATCTCTGCCCATTTTTTAATCAGATTTTTTTTGCTGTTGACTTGTGTGTGTGTGTGTATATATATATATATATATATATGATATTATAGTTTCTATTGAAGCATAATTTTTTTCTCTAAGGCCACCCTCATTTCTACCAAAGATAACCAAATTGACTTTCATTTGTTTTCAAAGTAAGTTTAGTTTTGTTAAACTTGGCCTGATTATTTACATAAGTTCAGCAAGAACATCAATTGACCATAGAGGCTATTTTAAGTCTGCATTGATGGAACTTTTCATAAAAATCTCAGATTAAATTTTTTTAATAGCCTCTTGAGGCTATTTTAAGTCTGCATTGATGGAACTTTTCATAAAATCTCAGATTAAAATTTTTTAATAGCCTCTTGAGGCGAGGAAGCCATGTTAAGGACTTGTCATCAGGCTCACCTGTAATACCTACATTCAGGTAAATTCCTCTCTTCTTGAAGGCCCGCAAAATATCCTGAGGTTGACAAGCCGCCAGAAAGTGACCTTCCTTACTCACCTGACAAGGCTGTTGGAAACAGTGTGAGCGAGGAAGCAGACTGCTTTTCTAAGGAGCTTTATGGCTCTGCTGTCAATTTCAGTTCCTAAAGCTGTCTGTTCAAATCTGATTCTATGCACATTCTCCAATAAGACATTGTAGTCAAAGCCAGGGCAATACAACTAATCTTTCTAAATGTGTCCTGTTACAAAGAGACCAGATTCTTAGTAAACTTATATAAATAACTGTATTGCCATAAAAATGAGAAAGAATGCTTACTAAAAGCTTCCAAATTCTGGAGGGATCCAGTAGGGAGAGAGAGAAATATTTCAATTTTGCTAGCAAAGGTATAATTTACCAAATTGCTGTGATTCATAGTGAGCGTAAGAGGAAAGGTTTTCTTGTTTCTGGAAAGCAAACATTTAAAAAAAAAAAAAAACATGTAACATTTCAGACAAAATGTCATAGAAATTATAAGCATATTCATGAGTTCATTAGATCTTATGTAACTAATTAGCATTGATCATTTGTTTAGCAGTTTTATGAAGCTATCAGTTTTGCCATTACAGTTCTATAATCTTACCTAGTTCAATGGTATGATCTGAAACTTATCAGAAACATATACGTGTCAAAAAGTCCTTTCTATGAGTCTTCTTGAAGATGAAGCATCTTTGCGGAAACATCAGTAATAACTGTCTGTAAATGACAAAAAAAAACTGACATGGTTAAAGATGTGATTACAATGCAATTGACAAGGAAATCTGGTTATTTCTATGACATACAACACTTTAAGATGATAACTAAAATTATGACTGATAGCATTTTATCAGGATACATCAGATTTTTAGGAATTTCACATCATTTTTTTAGAACATATGTATTCATCAATGCAATATAACCTAAGATGGTTTATCGTCACTTACTTGACAATGTGTACCATGTGATTTAGCATGCAATCAAGCCTTATCAGCTTAATATCTCTCTTTGACATGTTTAAGGGACCCTCTGAAGAATCCCAAAATTGGCTAGAGGTCAGAAAGACTTCATTTAGAATTTGATTTGAGAAAGTTTATCAAAGATATCAGAAGGTTTTAAAACACTTGTTCAAATAGGATCATAAGTCACTATGAAACAATGCTTAGTTATTCACTTAACCAAAGTGACAAAGACTTTACAGGCAAATACAGAAAATTTAATAATTGTTTTTAAAAAAAACAACCCAACTCCTTTGCTCTGATAACATGGAAAAGATTCAGTGTAAGTAATCAAAAACCTGATAAAACAACACGGGAATTATTTGGATGAAAATCTCTGCTTTTTGACAGACTACTCAGAGGTAAAGAAAAGCCTATTACAATTTCCTTAT
>NW_017194750.1:0-9200 GCF_001704415.2 Capra hircus
GTGGCTTTCCCTCGAGGCTTTCACTGTGGCACGAGGCTTTGCCACGAGGCTTTCCCACAGGGCTGTCCCTCGTGCCACCGTAGTGTGAGTCGATCCTCGGCTTGAAATTCGAGGGCAGTGCAGGGAAAACAGGTTTCCCTGGAATGGACTGAGACATCTGGGGGACTCTTGGAATGGTGGCAAGACCTTGGAGTTCCTCTCGCCTTTTCTGTGGAGAGCGCCTCCTCTTGAGATGCGACGGGAACGCCGGGAATTCTTTCCGACCAGGCAGGGAAAGGATCCTCCTCTCGAGCTAGTAGGCGGAAACGGGCTCCTCTGGATTTGGGCGGGACTCTCGTGCTCCCCTCTCGAGTGGAGACGGGTATGTCGAGGAACTTCTTGAGTTGCAGTAAGGTGTGAAGGACCCTTTTGGAAGTTCCAGAGGATAGGTGTGATTAGCCTCGAGACTCCTCAGCGGAAATGGGCCTCATCTCGCCTGGAGGGGAGAACCTCCTGGATTTTCTCGAGTTGTGGCAGGTGCTCTCGACTTCCGACGGGGACCTCAGGGACCCGCTCTGGTGGCCTCAGGAAAGGCCAGTCCCCCATGCGAGAAGCGTGGGGGCCTCTTGGGATTCCTCTCCCGTCGATGCCGGGTCCTAAGACCTTGTTTGGAGTCGGTGCGGAACCTGAGGATTCTCTCCAGTGCTGACATGGAGCTTGGGGATTTTCTGGAGTCTCCCCAGGGGAGAAGTCCTCGTCTCGAGTGGGGGGCATGCACGTGCGCTTTCCTCCCGAGCTGTAGCAGCTTGTCACACTTCCCTTCGGGTTGATCAAAGCAACTGGGGCTTTCCTCGAGGCTTTCATGAGGCTTTCCCTCGAGGCTTTCCCACAGGGCTGTCCCACGTGCCACCGTGTGTGAGTCGATCCTTGGCTTGAAAAGTCGAGGCAGTGCAGGGAAAACAGGTTTCCCTGGAATGGACTGAGACATCTGGGGGACTCTGGGAATGGTGGCACGACCCTGGAGTTCCTCTCTCCTTTCCTGTGGAGAGCGCCTCCTCTTGAGATGCGACGGGAACGCCGGGAATTCTTTCCCGACCACACAGGGAAAGATCCTTCCTCTCGAGCTATGAGGCGGAAACGGGGCTCCTCTGGATGTGGGCGGGACTCTCGTGCTTCCTCTCGAGTGGAGACGGGTATGTCGGGGAACTTCTTGAGTTGCAGCAAGGATGTGAAGGACGTTTTGGAAGTTCCAGAGGTTAGGTGTGATTAGCCTGGGGACGCCACAGAGGAAACGGGCCTCATCTCGCCTGGAGGGGAGAACCTCCTGGATTTTTCTCGAGTTGCGGCAGTTGCTCTCGACTTATGCCGGGGACCTCAGGGACCCGCTCTGATGTCCTCAGGAAAGGCCAGTCCCCATGCTAGTTGCTCGGGGCCTCTCGGGATTCTTCTCCCGTCGATGCCGGGGCCTAAAACCTTGTTTGGGAGTCGGTGACGGAATGTGAGAATTCTTCTCCAGTGCTGACGTGGATCTCGGGCTACTTCTGGAGTCTCCCCAGGGGAGTCAGTCCTCGTCTCGAGTGGGGGCATGCACGTGCGCTTTCCTCCCGAGCTGTAGCAGCAGTGTCTCGCTTCCCTTCGCGTGAATCAAAGCAACTGTGGCATCCCTTGAGGTGAGGCTTTAGGGCTTTCCACGAGGCTTTCCCACAGGGCTGTCCCACGTGCCACCGTGGTGTGAGTCCATCGGCTTGAAAGTAGAGGCAGTGCAGGGAAAACAGGTTTCCCTGGAATGGACTGAGACATCTGGGGACTCAGGAATGGTGGTACGACCCTGGAGTTCCTCTCGCCTTTCCTGTGGAGATCGCCTCCTCTTGAGATGCGCCGGGAACACTGGTAACTTTTCCCGGAGGGAAAGGATCCCTCCTCTCGAGCTAGGAGGCGGAAACGGGGCTCCTCTGAATTTGGGCGGGACTCTCGTGCTTCCTCTCGAATGGAGACGGGTATGTTGGGGATCTCCTTGAGTTGCAGCAAGGGTGTGAAGGACCCTTTGTAAGTTCCAGAGGTTAGGTGTGATTAGCCTTGAGACACCTCAGCGGAAATGTTCCTCATCTCGCCTGGAAGGGAGAACTTCCTGGATTTTCTCAAGTTGCAGCAGGTGCTACGGACTTAGGACGGGGAACTCAGGGACCCGCTCTGGTGGCCTCAGGAAAGGCCAGTCCCATGCGAGTTGCTCGGGCGCATCTCGGGAATCCTCTCCCATTGGTGCCGGGGCCTAAGACCTTGTGTGGAGTCGGTGCCTGAAACTGAGGATTCCTCTCCAGTGCTGACATGGATCTTGGAGTACTTCTGGAGTCTCCCCAGGGGAGTCAGTCTTTGTCTCGAGTGGGGGCATGCACGTGCGCTTTCCTCCCGAGCTGCAGCAGCAGTGTCACGGTTCCCTTCGCGTGGATCAAGGGATCTGTGGCTTTCCCTAGAGGCTTTCCCAAAGGGCTGTCCCACGTGCCACCGTGGTGTGAGTAGATCCTCGTCCTGAAATTCGAGGCAGTGTAGGGAAACAGGTTTCCCTGGAATGGACTGAGATATCTGGGGCACTCTGGGAATGGTGGCACGACCCTGGAGTTCCGCTCGCCTTTCCTGTGGAGAGCGCCTCCTCTTGAGATGCGACGGGAACGCCGGGAATTCTTTCCCGACCATGCAGGAAAGGATCCCTCTCTCGAGCTAGTAGGCGGAAACGGGGTTCCTCTAGATGTGGGCGGGACTCTCGTGCTTCCTCTCGAGTGGAGACGGGTATGTCGACGAACTTCTTTAGTTTTAGCAAGTGTGTGAAGGACCCTTTGGAAGTTCCAGAGGTTTGGTGTGATTAGCCTCGAGACGCCTCAGTTAAATGGGCCTCATCTCGCCTGGAAGGGAGAACGTCCTGGATTTTCTCTAGTTGCGGCAGGTGCTCTTGACTTTCGCGGGGACATCAGGAACCCGCTGGTGGCCTCAGGAAAGGCAGGTGCCCATACGAGATGCTAGGGGGCATCTCGGGATTCCTCTCCCCTGATGCCGGGGCCTAAGACCTTGTGTGGAGTCGCTGCCGGAACCTGAGGATTCCTCTCCAGGGCTGACATGGATCTTGGGGTACTTATGGAGTCTCACCAGGGGAGTCAGTCCTCGTCTCGAGTGTGGGTATGCAAGTGCGCTTTCCTCCCGAGCTGTAGCAGCAGTGTCACGCTTCCCTTCGATTGGATCAAGGGATCTGTGGCTTTCCCTCGAGGCTTTCCAATGAGGTTTTCCCACCAGGCTTTCCACCAGGCTTTCCCACAGGGCTGTCCCACGTGCCACCGTGATGTGAGTCGATCCTCGGCTTGAACGTTGAGGCAGTGCAGGGAAAACAGGTTTCCCTGGAATGGACTGAGACATCTGGAAGGCTCTGGGAATGGTGGCACGACCCTGGAGTTCCTCTCTCCTTTCCTGTGGAGAGCGCCTCCTCTTGAGATGCGACGGGAACCCGGAAATTCTTTCCCGACCACGCAGGGAAAGATCCCTTCTCTCGAGCTATGAGGCGGAAACGGGGCTCCTCTGGATGTGGGCGGGACTCTCGTGCTTCCACTCGAGTGGAGACGGGTATGTCGGGGAACTTCTTGAGTTGCAGCAAGGGTGTGAAGGACCCTTTGGAAGTTCCAGAGGTTAGGTGTGAGTAGCCTCGAGACACCTCAGCGGAAATGGGCCTCATCTCGCCTGGAGGGGAGAACCTCCTGGATTTTCTCGAGTTGCGGCAGGTGCTCTCCACTTACGATGGGGACCTCAGGGACCCACTTTTGGTGGCCTTAGGAAAGGCCAGTCCCCATGCGAATTGCTCGGGGGCCTCTCGGGATTCCTCTCCCGTCCATTGCCGGGGCCTAAGACCTTGTGTGGAGTCGGTGCCAGGAACCTGAGGATTCCTCTCCAGTGCTGACATGGAACTTGAGGTACTTCTGGAGTCTCCCCAGGGGAGTCAGTCCTCGTCTCCGAGTGGGGGCATGCACGTGCCGCTTTCCTCCCGAGCTGTAGCAGCAGTGTCACGCTTTCCCTTCGCTGGATCAAGGGATCTGTGGCTTTCCCTCGAGGCTTTCCCATGAGGCTTTCCCACGAGGCTTTCCCACAGGGTTGTCCCACGTGCCACCATGGTGTGAGTCGATCCTCGCCTTGAAAGTCGAGGCAGTGCAGGGGAAAACAGGTTTCCCTGTAATAGACTGAGACATCTGGGGGACTCTGGGAATGTTGGCATGACCCTGGAGTTCCTCTCGGCTTTCCTGTGGAGAGCGCCTCCTCTTGAGATGCGACGGAACCGCCGGGAATTCTTTCCCCGACGACGCAGGGAAAGGAACCCTCTTTCTCGAGCTAGGGAGGCGGAAACGGGGCTCCTCTGGATTGGGCGAGACTCTCGTGCTTCCTCTTGATGGGAGACGGGTATGTCGGGGAACTTCTTGAGTTGCAGCAAGGGTGTGAAGGACCCTTTGGAAGTTCCAGAGGTTAGGTGTGATTTAGCCTGGGGAAGCCTCAGAGGAAATGGGCCTCATCTCCCCTGGAGGGGAGAACCTCCTGCAGTATCTCGAGTTGGCGCAGGTGTTCTGGCGTTACGACGGGGACCTCAGGGACCCGCTCTGGTGGCCTCAGGAAAGGCCAGTCCCCATGCGAGTTGCTCGAGGGCCTCTCGGGATTCCTCTCCCGTCGATGCCGGGGCCTACGACCTTGTGTGGAGTCGGTGCCGGAACCTGAGGATTCCTCTCCAGTGCTGACATGGATCTTGGGGTACTTCTGGAGTCTCCACAGGGGAGTCAGTCCTCGTCCCGAGTAAGGGCATGCACGTGAACTTTCCTCCCGAGCTGTAGCAGCAGTGTCACGCTCCGTCGCGTGGATCAAGGGATCTGTGGCTTTCCCTCGAGGGTTTCCGACGAGACTTTCCCAGGAGGATTTCCCACAGGGCTGTCCCACGTGCCACCGTCGTGTGAGTCAATCCTCGGCTTGAAAGTCGAGGCAGTGCAGGGAAAACAGGTTTCCCTGGAATGGCCTGAGACATCTGGGGGACTCTTGGAATGGTGGAACGACCCTGGAGTTCCTCACGCCTTTCCTGTGTAAAGCGTCCCCTTTTGAGATGCAACGGGAACGCCGAGAATTCTTTTCCGACCACGCAGGGAAAGGATCCCTCCTCTCGAGCTATGAGGCGGAAACGGGGCTCCTCTGGATGTGGGCGGGACTCTCGTGCTTCCTCTCGAGTGGAGACGGGTATGTCGGGGATCTTCTTGTGTTGCAGCAAGGGTGTGAAGGTCGTTTTGGAAGTTCCAGAGTTTAGGTGTGATTAGCCTGGGGACGCCTCAGAGGAAATGGGCCTCATCTCGCCTGAAGAGGAGAACCTCCTGGAATTTCTCGAGTTGCGGCAGGTGCTCTCGACTTATGACGGGGATCTCAGGGACCCGCTCTGATATCCTCAAGAAAGGCCAGTCCCCATGCTAGTTACTCGGGGCCTCTCCGGATTCCTCTCCCGACGATGCCGGGGCCTAAGACCTTGTTTGGAGTCGGTGCCAGAACGTGAGGATTCCTCTCCCAGTGCTGACGTGGATCTTGGGGTACTTCTGGAGTCTCCCCAGGGGAGTCAGTCCTCGTCTCGAGTGGGGGCTTGCACGTGCGCTTTCCTCCCGAGCTGTAGCAGCAGTGTCACACTTCCCTTCGGTTTGATCAAAGCAACTGTGGCTTCCCTCGAGGCTTTCCCGAGGCTTTCCCTCGAGTCTTTCCCCACAGGGCTGTCCACGTGCCACCGTGGTGTGAGTCGATCCTCGCTTGAAAGTCGAGGCAGTGCAGGGAAACAGGTTTCCCTGGAATGCACTGAGACATCTGGGGGACTCTGGGAATGGTGGCACGACCCTGGAGTTCCTCTCTCCCTTTCCTGTGGAGAGCGCCTCCTCTTGAGATGCGACGGGAACGCCAGGAATTCTTTCCCGACCACACAGGGAAAGATCCTCTCCGAGCTATGAGGGCGAAACGGGGCTCCTCTGGATGTGGGCGGGACTCTCGTGCTTCCTCTCGAGTGGAGACGGGTATGTCGGGGAACTTCTTGAGTTGTAGCAAGGGTGTGAAGGACCCTTTGGAAGTTCCAGAGGTTAGGTTTAATTAGCCTGGGGGCCTCAGAGGAAATGGGCCTCATCTCCCCTGGAGGGGAGAACCTCCTGCATTTTCTTGAGTTGGTGCAGGTGCTCTCGACTTACGACGGGGTCCTCAGGGACCCGCTCTGGTGGCTCAGGAAAGGCCAGTCCCATGCGAGTTGCTCGGGGCCTCTCGGGATTTCTCTCTCCCGTCGATGCCGGGGCCTAAGACCTTGTGTGGAGTCGGTGCCGGAACCTGAGGATTCCTCTCCAGTGCTGACATAGATCTTGGGGTACTTCTGGAGTCTCCCCCAGGGGAGTCAGTCCTCGTCTCGAGTGGGGGCATGCAGGTGCGCTTTCCTCCTGAGCTGTAGCAGCAGTGTCACGCTTCTCTTCGCATGGATCAAGGGATCTGTGGCTTTCCCTCAAGGATTTCCCAAAGGGGCTGTCCCACGTGCCACCCGTGGTGTGAGTGGATCCTCGTCCTGAAATTCGAGGCAGTGTAGGGAAACAGGTTTCCCTGGAATGGACTGAGACATCTGGGGGACTCTGGGAATTGTGGCACGACCCTGGAGTTCCGCTCGCCTTTCCTGTGGAGAGTGCCTCCTCTTGAGATGCGACGGGAACGCGGGAATTCTTTCCCGACCAATCAGGCAAAGGATACCTCCTCTCGTGCTAGGAGGCGGAAACGGGGTTCCTCTAGATGTGGGCGGGACTCTCGTGCTTCTCTCGAGTGAAGACGGTATGTCGGCGAACTTCTTTAGTTTTAGCAAGTGTGTGAAGGGCCCTTTGGAAGTTCCAGAGGTTTGGTGTGATTAGCCTCGAGACGCCTCAGCGGAAAGGGCCTCATCTCGCCTGGAAGGGAGAACCTCCTGGATTTTTCTCGAGTTGGGCAGGTGCTCTCGACTTACAACGGGGACATCAGGATCCCGCTCTGGTGCCTCAGGAAAGGCAGGTCCCCATACGAGTTGCTCGGGGGCCTCTCGGGATTCCTCTCCCCTCGATGCCGGGGCCTAAGTCCTTGTGTGGAGTCTGTGCCGGAACCTGAGGATTCCTCTCCAGGGCTGACATGGATCTTGGGGTACTTCTGTAGTCTCCCCAGGGGAGTCAGTCCTGGTCTCGAGTGTGGACATGCAAGTGCGCTTTCCTCCCGAGCTGTAGCAGCAGTGTCACGCTTCCCTTCGCTTGGATCAAGGGATCTGTGGCTTTCCCCTCGAGGCTTTCCCATGAGGCTTTCCACCAGACCAGGCTTTCCAACGATGCTTTCCCCCAGTGATGTCCCACGTGCCACCGTGGTGTCAGTCGATCCTCGGTTTGAAAGTCGAGGCAGTGCCGGGGAAACAGGCTTCCCTGGAATGGACTGAGACATCTGGGGGACTCTGGGAATGGTGGCACGACCCTGGAGTTCCTGTCGCCTTTCCTGTGGACAGCGCCTCCTCTTGAGATGCGACGGGAACGCCGGGAATTCTTTCCCACCAACGCAGGCAAAAGGATCCCTCCTCTCGAACTTGGAGGCAGAAACGGGGCTCCTCTGATGTGGGCGTGACTCTCGTGCTTCCTCTCGAGTGGAGACGGGTATGTTGGGGAACTTCTTGATTTGCAGCAAGGGTGTGAAGGATCCTTTGGAATTCCAGAGGTTAGGTGTGTTAGAGTCGAGACGCCTTAGCGGAAATGGGCCTCATCTCCCCTGGAGGGGAGAATCTCCTGGATTTTTTCGAGTTGCGGTACGTGCTCTCGCCCTTACGACGGGGACCGCTGGGACCCGCTCTGGTGGCCTCAGGAAAGGCCAGTCCCCTTGGCGAGTTGCTCGGGCCTCTCGGGATTCCTCTCCGTCGATGCCAGGGCCTAAGACCTTGTGTGGAGTCGGTGCCTGCCGGGGTCCAGCCCCGTGGATCCAGGGAATTCGAAGGGTGGACGGCGTTGGCGTGGAAAGACTTGTTTGTTTATTAATGTAAGATTAGATTAAGAAACTATAGTGTAGTAAGAAGATTAAGTGGAGGAAGAGGGCTGAATAGCTTTGGTTTACGCGGAAGGCCAATAAAATTCCAGACAAGGAATTTGCACCATCTACGTTGGGCCACCGGCTCACGCTTGAATATCTAAGGGTGCCTCGCCTTAAGCTCCCTTTCGTGCGGGTCTTAACAGCCGGGGCAAGTAAGTAGACCTGGCGAGCCTCCGCGCCCCAGATGGAGATTCAGCCTGAAGTTAAAGTAAAGAGCAGAGAGAGGGAAGGGGAGAAGAAGAAGAAGAGAGAGAGAGACATGGGGGGAGCCAGAGTCCCAAAGAAACCAGGCCGAGAGACTAGTTCGAGAAACTGGCCCCCATCCTTTATTGTTCAGAAGGCCTTTTATACTTTTGATAAAACACGGAGATCAATGGGTAACACAAAATTATGTAGCGTTCACAACCCAGATTCTTTCCGTATATCATTTTGTATACAAAAGGTCTCAGGTGATTTACATTATCTTTTGGCCAAGAGGCTTGTTAACACTTTTTGGCTCTCTTCCTTAATGAATGTTAATTTTGTTTCCCCTGAAGTGTTTTTTTTTTTTAATCTGCATCTCCTTAAAGCATTAAAGTTACATCTCTATAGAACAAAGGTGCAGTGGGATATAACAAAGAAGGTACTTAACTCAAAGATCTAATGTTGCTAATACCAGGTCTACTACTTGTTTTTCTATATACCAACTATATATCTAAAAATAAAGGATATGAAAATTTGGCAGCAAGCATTGACCCAAAAAATGAAACCTTTAATCAGTCCTATTCTAAAGATTTTGACTCCTCGGAAGCTCCTACATTCCTAGGATGTTTTAAGCTTCCTGTGCCTCCTGCGGTCAGGAGGCCTCAAACAATCACATGCGCAGCTGTACGAGTCCTGCAGGCAGGCTAGAAAGCCATCGAGGGGGTTTTTGGATTGAAACACTCTTTCAAATGCAGAAGACTAAAGCCCTGATTTGACTTTTTCCAGAGAATGTCAGAAGAGTGGAAAAGCAGAGCAGAAAAGCGCGGCAGATTTTTGTTGGGGTACGTGCTTAGGAATTTGCCAGAGGGTCCTGAAGTCTGAGCACGCCTTGCGTTATGTCAGCCTTCCTTCCTCATGACCTTGTCACGGGCGGG
>NW_017194751.1:0-9199 GCF_001704415.2 Capra hircus
GGAGGTGTGGGCAGGAGTATGGGGGAGCGCTTTAAAGCGCCTTAAAGCAAGGCAAGTCTGCGCAAGGCTCGCCTATGGCGGCATCTTGGTGCCAGGAACTCTGGCCAGATCGGGCCTCTGAACAGAGGCTAGAGATCTGCCGTACTGGAGTCGCACTTAGCTTCGTGTAAGCAGGGATTTCAGCTTGACGGGGACTTGCTGCCTCCTCTTCCCCGAGGAGGCTCGCTTCCCTGCTGGCTGTGCACTCGCCTATCAGGCGGGGGCGCAGGGCTCCTCCAGCAGGTCTTGCCTCAGGGGCTGCTTCCCCTGAGTTGGGGCTGTGGGCAGGAACCCAGACACGCAGGATCAGGCCCCCAAACACCTGCACATGTCTCTGCTGGGAGGAGAGTGCTAGGGAACCTACGTCTGTCATACACTTTCTGGGCACCCAAGGAATCAGCCTCCGTGTGTGCGGGGCTGAAAACCCCAGCCAGGGCCCTGGGAGCCTGGTGCTCTCCGTGTGGCGCTGAATCTGGGCGGCCAAGCAACGCTGGAGGAGCCCTGCAGTTGCCCTTCCCTTCCCTCTGACAGAATTCTCACTGCTGGAGCCCTTGGCAGTGTGCAACCCACCAGCCCCTAAGCTCTCCCTTAAGGAGGACTGGGACCTAAGTGCAAAGGCAAGGCAGGATTGGAGGCTGAGGCAAGAAAGGCGCCAGTGGCGACTCCAGGCTGCCTGCTGCCTGCTCCTTCCTGGAGAGGCAGCCTAAAAGCAAGGCAAGTCTGGGCAAGGCTAGCCCCGGCAGAGCAGCCTCGCGCCAGGAACTCTGCCAGATCGGGGCTCTGAGGCAGAGCTAGAGCTCTGCCGTACTGGAGGCGCACTTAGCTCCGTGCAAGCAGGGCTTTCAGCTTGACGGGGACTTGCTGCCTCCTCTTCCCCGAGGAGGCTCGCTTCCCTGCTGGCTGTGCACTCGCCTATGAGGCGGGGGCGCAGGGCTCCTCCAGCAGGTCTTGCCTCAGGGGCTGCTTCCCCTGAGTTGGGGCTGTGGGCAGGAACCCAGACACGCAGGATCAGGCCCCAACCACCTGCACATGTCTCTGCTGGGGAGGAGAGTGCTAGGGAACCTACGTCTGTCATACACTTTCTGGGCACCCAAGGAATCAGCCTCCGTGTGTGCGGGGCTGAAAACCCCAGCCAGGGGCCCTGGGAGCCTGGTGCTCTCGGTGCGGCGCTGATTCTAGGCGGCCTAGAAACCGCTGGAGGAGCCCTGCAGTTGCCCTTCCCTTCCCTCTGACAGAGCTCTCACTGCTGAAGCCCTTGGCAGTGTGCAACCCACCACCCCCTAAGCCCTCCCCAACCACGCCTGGCACCTATGTGCAAAGGCAAGGCAGGATTGGAGCTGAGGCAAGGAAGGCACCAGTGGCGTCTCCCAGGCTCGCTCAGACAGCTCCTTCCTGGGGAGGGAGCCTAAAAGCAAGGCAAGTCTGGGCAAGGCGAGCCCCCGGCCGAGCAGCCTCGCGCCAGAAACTCTGCCAGATCGGAGCTCTGAGCAGAGCTAGAGCTCTGCCGTACTGGAGGCCCACTTAGCTCCGTGCAAGCAGGGCTTTCCTCTTGACTGGGCTCGGCTGCCTCCTCTTCTCCCGAGGAGGCTCGCTACACTGCTGGCTGTGCTCTCGCCTATCAGGCGGGCGCGCAGGGCTCCTCCAGCAGGTCTTGCCTCAGGGGCTGCTTCCCCTGAGTTGAGGCTGTGGGCGGGAACCCAGACACGCAGGATAAGGCCCCAACCACCTGCACATGTCTCTGCTGGGGAGGAGAGTGCTAGGGAACCTACGTCTCTCACACACTTTCTAGGCACCCACGGAGTCAGCCTCTGGGAGTGTGGGGATGCAAAACCCAGCCAGGGGCCCTTGGAACCTGGTGCTCTCCGTGCGGAGCTTTGTCTGGGCGGCCAAGGAACCGCTGAAGGAGCCCTGCTGTTGCCCTTCGCTTCCCTCTGACAGAGCTTTCACTGCTGGAGCCCTTGGCAGTGTGCAACCCACCAGCCCCTAAGCCCTCCTCAAGGACGCTTGGGACCTAAGTGCAAAGGCAAGGCAGGGGTAGAGCTGAAGCCAGGAAGGCGCCAGTGGCGTTTCCGAGCCTCACACAGCCTGCTCCTTCCTGGGGAGGGAGCCTTAAAGCAAGGCAAGTCTGCGCAAGGCTCGCCTATGGCAGAGCATCTTGGTGCCAGGAACTCTGCCAGATCGGGCCTCTGAACAGAGCTAGAGATCTGCCGTACTGGAGTCGCACTTAGCTTCGTGTAAGCAGGGATTTCAGCTTGACGGGGACTTGCTGCCTCCTCTTCCCCCGAGGAGGCTCGCTTCCCTGCTGGCTGTGCACTCGCCTATCAGGCGGGGGCGCAGGGCTCCTCCAGCAGGGTCTTGCCTCAGGGGCTGCTTCCCTGAGTTGGGGCTGTGGGCAGGAACCCAGACACGCAGGATCAGGCCCCAAACACCTGCACATGTCTCTGCTGGGGAGGAGAGTGCTAGGGAACCTACGTCTGTCATACACTTTCTGGGCACCAAGGAATCAGCCTCCGTGTGTGCGGGGCTGAAAACCCCAGCCAGGGGCCCCTGGGAGCCTGGTGCTCTCCGTGTGGCGCTGAATCTGGGCGGCCAAGCAACCGCTGGAGGAGCCCTGCAGTTGCCCTTCCCTTCCCTCTGACAGAATTCTCACTGCTGGAGCCCTTGGCAGTGTGCAACCCACCAGCCCCTAAGCTCTCCTTAAGGAGGACTGGACCTTAAGTGCAAAAGGCAAGGCAGGATTGGAGCTGAGGCAAGAAAGGCGCCAGTGGCGACTCCCAGGCTCCTGCTGCCTGCTCCTTCCTGGAGAGGCAGCCTAAAAGCAAGGCAAGTCTGGGCAAGGCTAGCCCCCGGCAGAGCAGCCTCGCGCCAGGAACTCTGCAGAATCGGGCTCTGAGCAGAGCTAGAGCTCTGCCGTACTGGAGGCGCACTTAGCTCCGTGCAAGCAGGGCTTTCAACTTGACGGGCTGGGCTGCCTCCTCTTCCCCGAGGAGGCTCGCTTCCCTGCTGGCTGTGCACTCGCCTATCAGGCGGGGGCGCAGGGCTCCTCCAGCAGGTCTTGCCTCAGGGGCTGCTTCCCTGAGTTGGGGCTGTGGGCAGGAACCCAGACACGGCAGGATCAGGCCCCAAACACCTGCACATGTCTCTGCTGGGGAGGAGAGTGCTAGGGAACCTACGTCTGTCATACACTTTCTGGGCACCCAAGGAATCAGCCTCCGTGTGTGCGGGGCTGAAAACCCCAGCCAGGGGCCCTGGGAGCCTGGTGCTCTCGGTGCGGCGCTGATTCTAGGCGGCCTAGAAACCGCTGGAGGAGCCCTGCAGTTGCCCTTCCCTTCCCTCTGACAGAGCTCTCACTGCTGAAGCCCTTGGCAGTGTGCAACCCACCACCCCCTAAGCCCCCCCCAACGACGCCTGGCACCTATGTGCAAAGGCAAGGCAGGATTGGAGCTGAGGCAAGGAAGGCACCAGTGGCGTCTCCCAGGCTCGCTCAGACAGCTCCTTCCTGGGGAGGGAGCCTAAAAGCAAGGCAAGTCTGGGCAAGGCGAGCCCCGGCCGAGCAGCCTCGCGCCAGAAACTCTGCCAGATCGGGGCTCTGAGCAGAGCTAGAGCTCTGCCGTACTGGAGGCCCACTTAGCTCCGTGCAAGCAGGGCTTTCCTCTTGACTGGGCTCGGCTGCCTCCTCTTCTCCCGAGGAGGCTCGCTACACTGCTGGCTGTGCTCTCGCCTATCAGGCGGGCGCGCAGGGCTCCTCCAGCAGGTCTTGCCTCAGGGGCTGCTTCCCCTGAGTTGAGGCTGTGGGCGGGAACCCAGACACGCAGGATAAGGCCCCAACCACCTGCACATGTCTCTGCTGGGGAGGAGAGTGCTAGGGAACCTACGTCTCTCACACACTTTCTAGGCACCCACGGAGTCAGCCTCTGGGAGTGTGGGGATGCAAAACCCAGCCAGGGGCCCTTGGAACCTGGTGCTCTCCGTGCGGAGCTTTGTCTGGGCGGCCAAGGAACCGCTGAAGGAGCCCTGCTGTTGCCCTTCGCTTCCCTCTGACAGAGCTTTCACTGCTGGAGCCCTTGGCAGTGTGCAACCCACCAGCCCTAAGCCCTCCTCAAGGACGCTTGGGACCTAAGTGCAAAGGCAAGGCAGGGGTAGAGCTGAAGCCAGGAAGGCGCCAGTGGCGTTTCCGAGCCTCACACAGCCTGCTCCTTCCTGGGGAGGGAGCCTTAAAGCAAGGCAAGTCTGCGCAAGGCTCGCCTATGGCAGAGCATCTTGGTGCCAGGAACTCTGCCAGATCGGGCCTCTGAACAGAGCTAGAGATCTGCCGTACTGGAGTCGCACTTAGCTTCGTAAGCAGGGATTTCAGCTTGACGGGGACTTGCTGCCTCCTCTTCCCCCGAGGAGGCTCGCTTCCCTGCTGGCTGTGCACTCGCCTATCAGGCGGGGGCGCAGGGCTCCTCCAGCAGGTCTTGCCTCAGGGGCTGCTTCCCCCTGAGTTGGGGCTGTGGGCAGGAACCCAGACACGCAGGATCAGGCCCCAAACACCTGCACATGTCTCTGCTGGGGAGGAGAGTGCTAGGGAACCTACGTCTGTCATACACTTTCTGGGCACCCAAGGAATCAGCCTCCGTGTGTGCGGGGCTGAAAACCCCAGCCAGGGGCCTGGGAGCCTGGTGCTCTCCGTGTGGCGCTGAATCTGGGCGGCCAAGCAACCGCTGGAGGAGCCCTGCAGTTGCCCTTCCCTTCCCTCTGACAGAATTCTCACTGCTGGAGCCCTTGGCAGTGTGCAACCCACCAGCCCCTAAGCTCTCCTTAAGGAGGACTGGGACCTAAGTGCAAAGGCAAGGCAGGATTGGAGCTGAGGCAAGAAAGGCGCCAGTGGCGACTCCCAGGCTCCTGCTGCCTGCTCCTTCCTGGAGAGGCAGCCTAAAAGCAAGGCAAGTCTGGGCAAGGCTAGCCCCCGGCAGAGCAGCCTCGCGCCAGGAACTCTGCCAGATCGGGGCTCTGAGCAGAGCTAGAGCTCTGCCGTACTGGAGGCGCACTTAGCTCCGTGCAAGCAGGGCTTTCAACTTGACGGGGCTGGGCTGCCTCCTCTTCCCCGAGGAGGCTCGCTTCCCTGCTGGCTGTGCACTCGCCTATCAGGCGGGGGCGCAGGGCTCCTCCAGCAGGTCTTGCCTCAGGGGCTGCTTCCCCTGAGTTGGGGCTGTGGGCAGGAACCCCAGACACGCAGGATCAGGCCCCCAACCACCTGCACATGTCTCTGCTGGGGAGGAGAGTGCTAGGGAACCTACGTCTGTCATACACTTTCTGGGCACCCAAGGAATCAGCCTCCGTGTGTGCGGGGCTGAAAACCCCAGCCAGGGGCCCTGGGAGCCTGGTGCTCTCGGTGCGGCGCTGATTCTAGGCGGCCTAGAAACCGCTGGAGGAGCCCTGCAGTTGCCCTTCCTTCCTCTGACAGAGCTCTCACTGCTGAAGCCCTTGGCAGTGTGCAACCCACCACCCCCTAAGCCCCTCCCAACGACGCCTGGCACCTATGTGCAAAGGCAAGGCAGGATTGGAGCTGAGGCAAGGAAGGCACCAGTGGCGTCTCCCAGGCTCGCTCAGACAGCTCCTTCCTGGGGAGGGAGCCTAAAAGCAAGGCAAGTCTGGGCAAGGCGAGCCCACCGGCGAGCAGCCTTCGCGCCAGAAACTCTGCCAGATCGGGGCTCTGAGCAGAGCTAGAGCTCTGCCGGTACTGGAGGCCCACTTAGCTCCGTGCAAGCAGGGCTTTCCTCTTGACTGGGGCTCGGCTGCCTCCTCTTCTCCCCGAGGAGGCTCGCTACACACTGCTGGCTGTGCTCTCGCCTATTCAGGCGGGCGCGCAGGGCTCCTCCAGCAGGTCTTGCCTCAGGGGCTGCTTCCCCTGAGTTGAGGCTGTGGGCGGGAACCCAGACACGCAGGATAAGGCCCCAACCACCTGGCACATGTCTCTGCTGGGGAGGAGAGTGCTAGGGAACCTACCGTCTCTCACACACTTTCTAGGCACCCACGGAGTCAGCCTCCTGGGAGTGTGGGGATGCAAAACCCAGCCAGGGGCCCTTGGAACCTGGTGCTCTCCGTGCGGAGCTTTGTCTGGGCGGCCAAGGAACCGCTGAAGGAGCCCTGCTGTTGGCCCTTCGCTTCCCTCTGACAGAGCTTTCACTGCTGGAGCCCTTGGCAGTGTGCAACCCACCAGCCCCTAAGCCCTCCTCAAGGACGCTTGGACCTAAGTGCAAAGGCAAGGCAGGGGTAGAGCTGAAGCCAGGAAGGCGCCAGTGGCGTTTCCGAGCCTCACACAGCCTGCTCCTTCCTGGGGAGGGAGCCTTAAAGCAAGGCAAGTCTGCGCAAGGCTCGCCTATGGCAGAGCATCTTGGTGGCCAGGAACTCTGCCAGATCGGGCCTCTGAACAGAGCTAGAGATCTGCCGTACTGGAGTCGCACTTAGCTTCGTGTAAGCAGGGATTTCAGCTTGACGGGGACTTGCTGCCTCCTCTTCCCCCGAGGAGGCTCGCTTCCCTGCTGGCTGTGCACTCGCCTATCAGGCGGGGGGCAGGGCTCCTCCAGCAGGTCTTGCCTCAGGGGCTGCTTCCCCTGAGTTGGGGCTGTGGGCAGGAACCCAGACACGCAGGATCAGGCCCCAAACACCTGCACATGTCTCTGCTGGGGAGGAGAGTGCTAGGGAACCTACGTCTGTCATACACTTTCTGGGCACCCAAGGAATCAGCCTCCGTGTGTGCGGGCTGAAAACCCCAGCCAGGGGACCTGGGAGCCTGGTGCTCTCCGTGTGGCGCTGAATCTGGGCGGCCAAGCAACCGCTGGAGGAGCCCTGCAGTTGCCCTTCCCTTCCCTCTGACAGAATTCTCACTGCTGGAGCCCTTGGCAGTGTGCAACCCACCAGCCCCTAAGCTCTCCTTAAGGAGGACTGGGACCTAAGTGCAAAGGCAAGGCAGGATTGGAGCTGAGGCAAGAAAGGCGCCAGTGGCGACTCCCAGGCTCCTGCTGCCTGCTCCTTCCTGGAGAGGCAGCCTAAAAGCAAGGCAAGTCTGGGCAAGGCTAGCCCCCGGCAGAGCAGCCTCGCGCCAGGAACTCTGCCAGATCGGGGCTCTGAGCAGAGCTAGAGCTCTGCCGTACTGGAGGCGCACTTAGCTCCGTGCAAGCAGGGCTTTCAACTTGACGGGGCTGGGCTGCCTCCTCTTCCCGAGGAGGCTCGCTTCCCTGCTGGCTGTGCACTCGCCTATCAGGCGGGGGCGCAGGGCTCCTCCAGCAGGTCTTGCCTCAGGGGCTGCTTCCCTGAGTTGGGGCTGTGGGCAGGAACCCAGACACGCAGGATCAGGCCCAAACCACCTGCACATGTCTCTGCTGGGGAGGAGAGTGCTAGGGAACCTACGTCTGTCATACACTTTCTGGGCACCCAAGGAATCAGCCTCCGTGTGTGCGGGGCTGAAAACCCCCAGCCAGGGGCCCTGGAGCCTGGTGCTCTCGGTGCGGCGCTGATTCTAGGCGGCCTAGAAACCGCTGGAGGAGCCCTGCAGTTGCCCTTCCCTTCCCTCTGACAGAGCTCTCACTGCTGAAGCCCTTGGCAGTGTGCAACCCCACCCCCCTAAGCCCCTCCCCAACGACGCCTGGCACCTATGTGCAAAGGCAAGGCAGGATTGGAGCTGAGGCAAGGAAGGCACCAGTGGCGTCTCCCAGGCTCGCTCAGACAGCTCCTTCCTGGGGAGGGAGCCTAAAAGCAAGGCAAGTCTGGGCAAGGCGAGCCCGGCCGAGCAGCCTCGCGCCAGAAACTCTGCCAGATCGGGGCTCTGAGCAGAGCTAGAGCTCTGCCGTACTGGAGGCCCACTTAGCTCCGTGCAAGCAGGGCTTTCCTCTTGACTGGGCTCGGCTGCCTCCTCTTCTCCGAGGAGGCTCGCTACACTGCTGGCTGTGCTCTCGCCTATCAGGCGGGCGCGCAGGGCTCCTCCAGCAGGTCTTGCCTCAGGGGCTGCTTCCCCCTGAGTTGAGGCTGTGGGCGGGAACCCAGACACGCAGGATAGGCCCCAACCACCTGCACATGTCTCTGCTGGGGAGGAGAGTGCTAGGGAACCTACGTCTCTCACACACTTTCTAGGCACCCACGGAGTCAGCCTCTGGGAGTGTGGGGATGCAAAACCCAGCCAGGGGCCCTTGGAACCTGGTGCTCTCCGTGCGGAGCTTTGTCTGGGCGGCCAAGGAACCGCTGAAGGAGCCCCTGCTGTTGCCCTTCGCTTCCCTCTGACAGAGCTTTCACTGCTGGAGCCCTTGGCAGTGTGCAACCCACCAGCCCCTAAGCCCTCCTCAAGGACGCTTGGGACCTAAGTGCAAAGGCAAGGCAGGGGTAGAGCTGAAGCCAGGAAGGCGCCAGTGGCGTTTCCGAGCCTCACACAGCCTGCTCCTTCCTGGGGAGGGAGCCTTAAAGCAAGGCAAGTCTGCGCAAGGCTCGCCTATGGCAGAGCATCTTGGTGCCAGGAACTCTGCCAGATCGGGCCTCTGAACAGAGCTAGAGATCTGCCGTACTGGAGTCGCACTTAGCTTCGTGTAAGCAGGGATTTCAGCTTGACGGGGACTTGCTGCCTCCTCTTCCCCGAGGAGGCTCGCTTCCCTGCTGGCTGTGCACTCGCCTATCAGGCGGGGGCGCAGGGCTCCTCCAGCAGGTCTTGCCTCAGGGGCTGCTTCCCCTGAGTTGGGGCTGTGGGCAGGAACCCAGACACGCAGGATCAGGCCCCAAACACCTGCACATGTCTCTGCTGGGGAGGAGAGTGCTAGGGAACCTACGTCTGTCATACACTTTCTGGGCACCCAAGGAATCAGCCTCCGTGTGTGCGGGGGCTGAAAACCCCAGCCAGGGGCCCTGGGAGCCTGGTGCTCTCCGTGTGGCGCTGAATCTGGGCGGCAAGCAACCGCTGGAGGAGCCCTGCAGTTGCCCTTCCCTTCCCTCTGACAGAATTCTCACTGGCTGGAGCCCTTGGCAGTGTGCAACCCACCAGCCCCTAAGCTCTCCTTAAGGAGGACTGGGACCTAAGTGCAAAGGCAAGGCAGGATTGGAGCTGAGGCAAGAAAGGCGGCCAGTGGCGACTCCCAGGCTCCTGCTGCCTGCTCCTTCTGGAGAGGCAGCCTAAAAGCAAGGCAAGTCTGGGCAA
>NW_017194752.1:0-9199 GCF_001704415.2 Capra hircus
AATCTCAAAACACAACACCATCGCAACCCTGGAAGAAGAACGGCATGTCCGCCCCCGACGCCAAACAGCCAAGTCCTTAAGCCCTGCATCGACGGGAAGAGAACAGACACCTCTCTAGCAACCGCACAGCGACTGGCCTTGACTCGAGGCTCACCAAAGGGGCCATGAGGTCCCCGTCGTAATTCGAGAGCACGCTCCGCAACTCGGTAAAATCCAGGAGCTGCTCCCCCAGGCGCCGCCGAGATGAGGCCCGTTTCCACTGAGGTGTCTCGAGGCTAATCACACTGACCTCTGGAACTTCCAAAGAGTCTTTCACGCCATGCTGCAACTCAAGAAGTTCCCCGACCATACCCGTCTCCACTCAAGAGGAAGCACGGAGGGTCCCGGCCACATCCAGAGGAGCTCCGTTTCCGGCTCGTAGCTCGAGAGGACGGATCCTTTCCCTGCTTGGTCCGGAAAGAATTCCCGGCATTCCCATCGCATCTCAAGAGGAGGCGCTCTCCAAAGGAAAGGGGAGAGGAACTGCAGGGTCGTGCCACCATTCCAAGACTCCCCCCAGATATCTCAGTCCGTTCCACAGGAACCTGTTTTCCCTGCACTGCTCGGCTTTCACGCCGAGGATCGACTCACACCCACGGGACACGTGGGACAGCGCTGTGGGAAAGCCCTCGTGGGAAAGACTCGAGGGAAAGCCACAGATCCCTTGGTCCACGCAAGGGGAAGCGTGACACTGCTGCTACAGCTCGGGAGGAAAGCGCACGTGCATGCCCCACTCGAGACGAGGACTGACTCACCTGGGGAGACTCAGGAAGTACCCCAAGATCCATGTCAGCACTGGAGAGGAATCCTCAGGTTCCGGCACCGACTTCACTCAAGGTCTTATGCCGGGGTCCAGCCCCGGTGGATCCAGGGAATTCGAAGGGTGGACGGCATTGGGGTGGAAAGACTTGTTTATTTATTAATGTAAGATTAGATTAGGAAACTATAGTATAGTAAGAAGATTAAGTGGACGTAAGAGGGCTGAATAGCTTGGTTTACCGCGGACGGCCAATAAAATTCCAGACAAGGAATTTGCACCACCTACGTTGGGCCACCGGCACCCGCTTGAATATCTAAGGGTGCCTCGCCTTAAGCTCCCTTTCGTGCGGGTCTTAACAGCCAGGGGCAAGTAAGTAGACCTGGCGAGCCTCCGCACTCCAGGTGGAGATTCAGCCTGAAGTTAAAGTAAAGAGCAGAGAGAAGGAAAGGTAGAGAAGAAGAAAGAGAGAGAAAGACACGGGGGGAGCCAGAGTCCCAAGAAACCAGGCTGAGAGACTAGTTCGAGAATCTGGTCCGAGAAATTGGCCCCCGGCCCCTGGCCTCCTCCTTTATTGTTCAGAAGGTCTTTTATACTTTTGATAAAACATGGAGATCAATGGATAACACAAAAATTATGTAGTGTTCGCAATCCAGATTCTTTCTGTATATCATTTTGTATACAAAAGGTCTCAGGTGATTTACATTATCTTCTGGCCAAGAGGCTTGTTAACACTTTTTGGCTCTCTTCCTTAATGAATGTTAATTTTGTTTCCCCTGAAGTGTTTTTCTTTAATCTGCATCTCCTTAAAGCATTAAAGTTACATCTCTATAGAACAAAGGTGCAGTGGGTTATAACAAAGAAGGTACTTAACTCAAAGTTCTAATGTTGCTAATACCAGGTCTACTACTTGTTTTTCTATATACCAACTATATCTAAAAATAAAGGATATGAAAATTTGGCAGCAAGCATTGACCCAAAAAATGAAACTTTTAATCAGTCCTATTCTAAAGATTTTGACTCCTCTGAAGCTCCTGCATTCCTAGGATGTTTTAAGCTTCCTGTGCCTCCTGCGGTCAGGAGGCCTCAAACAATCACAAGCGCAGCTGTACGAGTCCTACAGGCAGGCTAGAAAGCCATCAGAGGGTTTTTGGATTGAAACACCTCTTTCAAATGCAGAAGACTAATGACCTGAATTGACTTTTTCCAGAAAAGGTCAGAAGAGTGAAAAAGCAGAGCACAAAAACCGGCAGATTTTTGTTGGGGTACATGCTTAAAAATTTCCAGAGGGGTCCCTGAAGTCTGAGCACGCCTTGCGTATGTCAGCTTCCTTCCTCATAACCTTGTCACGGGCGGGCTTCCTCACACTGGCTCCCGGCAGTCTTAGGCCCCGGCATCGACGGGAGAGGAATCCCGAGAGGCCCCGAGCAACTCGTAAGGGGAATGGCCTTTCCTGAGGCCACCAGAGCGTGTCCCTGAGGTTCCCGTCGTAAGTCGAGAGCACCTGCCGCAACTCGAGAAAATCAAGGAGGTTCTCCCCACCAGGCGAGATGAGGCCCATTTCCGCTGAGGCGTCTCGAGGCTCATCACACCTACCCTCTGGAACTTACAAAGGGTCCTTCAGACCCATGCTGCAACTCAAGAAGTTCCCTACATACCCGACTCCACTCGAGAGGAAGCACGAGAGTCCCGCCCACATCCAGAGGAGCCCCTTTTCCGCCTCCTTGCTCGAGAGGAGGGATCCTTTCACTGCCTGGTAGGGAAAGAATTCCTGGCGTTCCCATCGCATCTCACGAGGAGGCGCTCTCCACAGGAAAGTCGAGAGGAACTCCAGGGTCGTGCCACCATTCCCAGAGGCCCCCAGATGTCTCAGTCCATTCCAGGGAAACCTGTTTTCCCTGCACTGCCTCGACTTTCAAGCCGAGGATCGACTCACACCATTGTGGAACGTGAGACAGCCCTGTGGGAAAGCCTCGTGGGAAAGCCTCATGGGAAAGCCTCGAGGGAAAGCCACAGATCCCTTGATCCACGCGAAGGGAAGCGTGACCCTCTTCTACAGCTCGGGAGGTAAGCGCACGTGCATTCGCCGACTCGAGACGAGGACTGATTCACCTGGAGAGACTCCAGAAGTACCCCAACATCCATGTCAGCACTGGAGAGGAATCCTCAGGTTCCGGCACCGACTCCACAGAAGGTCTTAGGCCCTGGCATCGAAGGAAGAGGAACCCTGAGAGGCCCCCGAGCAACTCGCCTTGGGACTGGCCTTTCCTGAGTCCACGAGAGCGGGTCCCTGAAGTCCCCGTCGAAAGACGAGAGCACCTGCCGCAACTCGAGAAAATCCAGGAGGTTCTCCCCTCCAGGCGAGATGAGGCCCATTTCCACTGAGGCGTCTCGAGGATAATCACACCTAACCCCTGGAACTTCCAAAGGGTCCTTACACCCTTGCTGCAACTCAAGAAGTTCCTCGACATACCCGTCTCCACTCGAGAGGAAACACGAGCATCCCGCGCACATCCTGAGGAGCCCCGCATCTGCCTCTTAGCTCGAGCGGAGGGATCCTTTCCCTTTGTGTTCGGGAAAGAATACCCGGCGTTCCCGGCACATCTCAAGACGAGGTGCTCTCCACAGGAAAGGCGAGAGGAACTCCAGGGTCATGCCACCATTCCCAGAGTCACCCAGATGTCTCCAGTCCATTCCAGGAAACCTGCTTTCCCTGCACTGCCTCGACTTTCAAGCCGAGTATTGACTCACACCACGGTGGCACGTGGGACAGCCCTGTGGGAAAGCCTCGTGGGAAAGCCTCGTGGGAAAGCCTCGGAGGGAAAGCCCCAGATCCCTTGATCCACAAGAAAGGAAAGCGTGACACTGCTGCTACAGCTCGGGAAGAAAGCGCACGTGCATGCCCCCCCCCCGAGACGAGGACTGACTCCCCTGGGAGACTCCAGAACTACCCCAAGATCCATGTCAGCACTGGAGAGAAATGCTCAGGATCCGGCGCCTACTTCACACAAGGTCTTAGGCCCCGGCATCGACGGGAGAGGAATCCCGAGAGGCCCCCGAGCAACTCACATGGGGACTGGCATTTCCTGAGGCCACCAGAGCGGGTCCCTGAGGTCCCCGTCGTAAGTCGAGAGCACCTGCCGCAACTCGAGAAAATTCAGGAGGTTCTCCCCTCCAGGAGAGATGAGGCCCATTTCCGCTGAGGCGTCTCGAGGCTAATCACACCTAAACTTTGGAACTTCCGAAGGGTCCTTCACACCCTTGCTGCAACTCAAGAAGTTCTCCGACATACCCCGTCTCCACTCGAGAGTATCAACATCTTCCCGCCCACTTTCAGAGGAGCACCGTTTCCACCTCATAGCCTCGAGAGGAGGGATCCTTTCCCTGCGTGGTCCTGGAAAGCATTCCCGGCGTTCCAGTCGCATCTCAAGAGGAGGCCCTCTCCACTGGAAAGCGCGAGAGAAACTCCAGGGTCGTTCCGCCATTCCCAGAGTCCCCCAGATGTCTCTGTCAATTCCAGGGAAACCTGTTTTCCCGGCACTGCCTCGACTTTCAAGCCGAGGATCGACTCACACCACGGTGGCACGTGGGACAGCCCTGAGGAAAATCCTCGTGGGAAAGCCTCGAGGGAAAGCCACAGATCCCTTGATCCATGCGACGGGAAGTGTGACACTACTTGCTACAGTTCGTGAGGAAAGCTCACGTGCATGCACCCACACGAGAATGAGCACTGACTCCCCAGGGGAGACTCCAGAAATACGCCAAGACCCATGTCAGCACTGGGGAGGAATCCTCAGGTTCCGTCCCCGACTCCACACAAGGTCTTAGGCCCCAACATCGACCGGAGAGGAATCCCGAAAGGCCCCCTTGCAACTCCCATGGGCACTGGCCTTTCCTGAGGCCACCAGAGCGGGTCCCTGAGGTCCCCGTCTTAACTCGAGAGACCCTGCCCAACTCTAGAAAATCCAGGGAGGTTCTCCCTCCAGGCCGAGATGAGGCCCCATTTCCTCTGAGGCGTCTGGAGGCTCATCACACCTAAACTCTGGAAATTCAAAAGGGTCCTTGCTTTGCAACTCAAGAAGTTCCCCGACATAACCGTCTCCACTAGAGAGGAAGCACGAGGGGTCCCGCCCACATCCAGAGGAACCTCGTTTCCGCCTGGCAGCTTGAGATGAGGGATGCTATCCTGCTTAGTCAGGAAAGATTTTTCGGCGTTCCCGTGGCATCTCAAGAGTAAGGGCTCTCAATAGGAAAGTCGAGAGGAACTCCAGGGTCGTGCCACCATTCCAAGAGTCCCCCAGATGTGTCAGTCCATTTCAGAGGAACCTGTTTTCCCTGCACTGCCTCGACTTCACGGCCTAGTATCGACTCACACCATGGTGGCACGTGGGACAGCCCTGTGGGAAAGCCTCGTGGGAAAGCCTCGAGGGAAAGCCACAGATCCCTTGATCCCGCGACGGAAGCGTGACACACCTGCTACACTGTCCCTGAGGTCACGGTCGTATGTTGAGAGCACCTGCCGCAACTCGAGAAAATCCAGGAGGTTCTCTGCTTCAGTCGAGATGAGGCCCATTTTCTCTGCGGGCGTCTCGAGAGTAATCACGCCTAAACTCTGGAACTTCCAAAGGGTCCTACACACCCTTGCTACAACTCAAGAATTTCCCCGACATACCCGTCTCCACTCCAGAGGAAGCAGAGGGTCCGGCCACCTCCAGAGGAGCTCCGTTTCCTCCTCCAAGCTCGAGATGAGGGATCCTTCTCTGCTTCCTCGGAAAGAATTTCCGACGTTTCCGACGCATCTCAAGAGGAGGCGCGCTACACAGGAAAAGCGAGAGGAACTCATGGGTCGTGCCACCATTCCAAGAGTCCCCCAGATGTCTCAGTCCATTCCAGAGGATCCTGTTTTCCCTGCACTGCTTCGACTTGCACGGCGAGGATCGCGGTGGCAGAGGCGAGGATCGCGGTGGTACGTGGGAGAGCCCTGTGGGAAAGCCTCGTGTGAAAGCCTCGAGGGAAAGCCACAGATCCCTTGATCCACGCGATGGGAAGCGTGACACTGCTGCTACAGCCCGGGAGGAAAGCGCACGTGCATGCCCCACTCGAGACGAGGACTGACTCCCCTGGGGAGACTCCAGAAGCACCTCAAGATGCATGTCAGCCCTGGAGAGGAATCTTTCAGGTTCCGGCCCCGACTCCACACAAGGTCTTAGGCCCTGGCATCGACGGGAGAGGAACAGCGGACAGGCCCTCTAGCAACTCACATGGGGACTGGCCTTTACTGAGGTCACCAAAGCGGGTCCATGAGCGTCCCCGTCGTAAGTCGAGAGCACCTGCCGCAACTCGGTAAAATCCAGGAGGTTCTCCCCTCCAGGCGAGATGAGGCCCGTTTCCACTGAGGTGTCTCGAGGCTAATCACACCGTGACCTCTGGAACTTCCAAAGAGTCTTTCACAGCCATGCTGCAACTCAAGAATTCCCCGACATACCCGTCTCCACTCAAGAGGAAGCACGAGGGTCCCGGCCACATCCAGAGGAGCTCCGTTCCCGGCTCGTAGCTCGAGAGGACGGATCCTTTCCCTGCTTGGTCCGGAAAGAATTCCCGGCATTCCCATCGCATCTCAAGAGGAGGCGCTCTCCAAAGGAAAGGGGGAGAGGAACTGCAGGGGTCGTGCCACCATTCCAAGACTCCCCCAGATATCTCAGTCCGTTCCACAGGAACCTGTTTTCCCTGCACTGCTCTCGGCTTTCACGCCGAGGATCGACTCACACCACCGGGACACGTGGGACAGCGCTGTGGGAAAGCCTCGTGGGAAAGACTCGAGGGAAAGCCACAGATCCCTTGGTCCACGCAAGGGGAAGCGTGACACTGCTGCTACAGCTCGGGAGGAAAGCGCACGTGCATGCCCCCACTCGAGACGAGGACTGACTCCCCTGGGGAGACTCAGGAAGTACCCCAAGATCCATGTCAGCACTGGAGAGGAATCCTCAGGTTCCGGCACCGACTTCACTCAAGGTCTTATGCCGGGTCCAGCCCCGGTGGATCCAGGGAATTCGAAGGGTGGACGGCATTGGGGTGGAAAGACTTGTTTATTTATTAATGTAAGATTAGATTAGGAAACTATAGTATAGTAAGAAGATTAAGTGGAGTAAGAGGGCTGAATAGCTTGGTTTACGCGGACGGCCAATAAAATTCCAGACAAGGAATTTGCACCACCTACGTTGGGCCACCGGCCCCGCTTGAATATCTAAGGGTGCCTCGCCTTAAGCTCCCTTTCGTGCGGGTCTTAACAGCCAGGGCAAGTAAGTAGACCTGGCGAGCCTCCGCACTCCAGGTGGAGATTCAGCCTGAAGTTAAAGTAAAGAGCAGAGAGAAGGAAAGGTAGAGAAGAAGAAAGAGAGAGAAAGACACGGGGGAGCCAGAGTCCCAAGAAACCAGGCTGAGAGACTAGTTCGAGAATCTGGTCCGAGAAATTGGCCCCCGGCCCCTGGCCTCCTCCTTTATTGTTCAGAAGGTCTTTTATACTTTTGATAAAACATGGAGATCAATGGATAACACAAAATTATGTAGTGTTCGCAATCCAGATTCTTTCTGTATATCATTTTGTATACAAAAGGTCTCAGGTGATTTACATTATCTTCTGGCCAAGAGGCTTGTTAACACTTTTTGGCTCTCTTCCTTAATGAATGTTAATTTTGTTTCCCCTGAAGTGTTTTTCTTTAATCTGCATCTCCTTAAAGCATTAAAGTTACATCTCTATAGAACAAAGGTGCAGTGGGTTATAACAAAGAAGGTACTTAACTCAAAGTTCTAATGTTGCTAATACCAGGTCTACTACTTGTTTTCTATATACCAACTATATCTAAAAATAAAGGATATGAAAATTTGGCAGCAAGCATTGACCCAAAAAATGAAACTTTTAATCAGTCCTATTCTAAAGATTTTGACTCCTCTGAAGCTCCTGCATTCCTAGGATGTTTTAAGCTTCCTGTGCCTCCTGCGGTCAGGAGGCCTCAAACAATCACAAGCGCAGCTGTACGAGTCCTACAGGCAGGCTAGAAAGCCATCAGAGGGTTTTTGGATTGAAACACTCTTTCAAATGCAGAAGACTAATGCCCTGAATTGACTTTTTCCAGAAAAGGTCAGAAGAGTGAAAAAGCAGAGCACAAAAAACCGGCAGATTTTTGTTGGGGTACATGCTTAAAAATTTCCAGAGGGTCCCTGAAGTCTGAGCACGCCTTGCGTATGTCAGCTTCCTTCCTCATAACCTTGTCACGGGCGGGCTTCCTCACACTGGCTCCCGGCAGTCTTAGGCCCCGGCATCGACGGAGAGGAATCCGAGAGGCCCCCGAGCAACTCGTAAGGGAATGGCCTTTCCTGAGGCCACCAGAGCGTGTCCCTGAGGTTCCCGTCGTAAGTCGAGAGCACCTGCCGCAACTCGAGAAAATCAAGGAGGTTCTCCCCACCAGGCGAGATGAGGCCCATTTCCGCTGAGGCGTCTCGAGGCTCATCACACCTACCCTCTGGAACTTACAAAGGGTCCTTCAGACCCATGCTGCAACTCAAGAAGTTCCCCTACATACCCGACTCCACTCGAGAGGAAGCACGAGAGTCCCGCCACATCCAGAGGAGCCCCTTTTCCGCCTCCTTGCTCGAGAGGAGGGATCCTTTCCTGCCTGGTAGGGAAAGAATTCCTGGCGTTCCCATCGCATCTCACGAGGAGGCGCTCTCCACAGGAAAGTCGAGAGGAACTCCAGGGTCGTGCCACCATTCCCAGAGGCCCCCAGATGTCTCAGTCCATTCCAGGGAAACCTGTTTTCCCTGCACTGCCTCGACTTTCAAGCCGAGGATCGACTCACACCATTGTGGAACGTGGGACAGCCCTGTGGGAAAGCCTCGTGGAAAGCCTCATGGGAAGCCTCGAGAAAGCCACAGATCCCTTGATCCACGCGAAGGGAAGCGTGACCCTCTTCTACAGCTCGGGAGGTAAGCGCACGTGCATTCGCCGACTCGAGACGAGGACTGATTCACCTGGAGAGACTCCAGAAGTACCCCAACATCCATGTCAGCACTGAGAGAGGAATCCTCAGGTTCCGGCACCGACTCCACAGAAGGTCTTAGGCCCTGGCATCGAAGGAAGAGGAACCCTGAGAGGCCCCCGAGCAACTCGCCTTGGACTGGCCTTTCCTGAGTCCACGAGAGCGGTCCCTGAAGTCCCCGTCGAAAGACGAGAGCACCTGCCGCAACTCGAGAAAATCCAGGAGGTTCTCCCCTCCAGGCGAGATGAGGCCCATTTCCACTGAGGCGTCTCTCGAGGATAATCACACCTAACCCCTGGAACTTCCAAAGGGTCCTTACACCCTTGCTGCAACTCAAGAAGATACCCGTCTCACTCGAGAGGAAACA
>NW_017194753.1:0-9198 GCF_001704415.2 Capra hircus
GGAGACGGGTATGTCGGGGAACTTCTTGAGTTGCAGCAAGGGTGTGAAGGACCCTTTGGAAGTTCCAGAGTTTAGGTGTGATTAGCCTCGAGACACCTCACCGGAAATGGGCCTCATCTCGCCTGGAGGGGAGAACCTCCTGGATTTTCTCGAGTTGCGGCATATGCTCTCGACTTACGACGGGGACCTCAGGGACCCGCTATGGTGGCCTCAGGAAAGGCCAGTCCCCATGCGAGTTGCTCGGGGACCTCTCGGAATTCCTCTCCCGTAGATGCCCAGGGCCTAAGATTTTGTGTGGAGTCGGTGCCCGAACCTGAGCATTCCTCTCCAGTGCTGACATGGATCTTGGGTACTTCTGGAGTCTCCCCAGGGGAGTCAGTCCTCGTCTCGAGTGGGGCATGCACGTGCACTTTCCTCCCGAGCAGTAACAGCAGTGTCGCCGCTTCCCCTTCGCGTGCATCAAGGGATCTGTGTCTTTCCCTCGAGGCTTTCCCACGGGCTTTCCCACGAGGCTTTCCCACAGGGCTGTCCCACGTGCACCGTGGTGTGAGTCGATCCTCGGCTTGAAAGTCGAGGCAGTGCAGGGAAAAACAGGTTTCCCTGGAATGGACTGAGACATCTGAGGGACTCTGGGAGTGGTGGCACGACCCTGGAGTTCCTCTCGCCTTTCCTGTGGATAGCGCCTCCTCTTGAGATGCGACGGGGGGCCAGGATTTCTTCCGAACACGCAGGGAAAGGATCCCTCCTCTCGAGCTAGGAGGCGGAAACGGGCCTCCTGGATGTGGCGGGACTCTCGAGCTTCCTCTCGAGTGGACACGGGTATGTCGGGGAACTTCTTGAGTTGCAGCAATGGTTGTAAAGGACCCTTGGAAGTTCCAGATTTAGGTGTGATTAGCCTCGAGACCCCGCAGTGGAAATGGGCCTCATCTCGCCTGGAGGGAGAACCTCCTGGATTTTCTCGAGTTGCGGCAGGTGCTCTCGACTTACGACGGGGACATCAGGGACCCGCTCTGGTGGCCTCAGGAAAGGCCAGTCCCCATGCGAGTTGCTCGGGGGCCTCTCGGGATTCCTCTCCCGTCGATGCCGGCCTAAGACCTTGTGTGGAGTCGGTGCCGGAACCTGAGGATTCCTCTCCAGTGCTGACATGGATCTTGGGGTACTTCTGGAGTCTCCCCAGGGGAGTCAATCCTCGTCGAGTGGGGGCATGCACGTGCGCTTTCCTCCCGAGCTGTAGCAGCAGTGTCACGCTTCCCTTCGCGTGGATCAAGGGATCTGTGGCTTTCCCTCGAGGCTTTCCGAGGCTTTCCCACGAGGCTTTCCCACAGGGCTGTCCCACGTGCCACCGTGGTGTGAGTCGATCCTCGGCTTGAAAGTCGAGGCAGTGCAGGGAAAACAGGTTTCCCTGGAATGGACTGAGACATCTGGGGGACTCTGGGAATGGTGGCACGACCCTGGAGTTCCTCTCGCCTTTCCTGTGGAGAGCAACTCCTCTTGAGATGCGACGGGAACGCCGGGAATTCTTTCCCGAACACGCAGGGAAAGGATCCTCCTCTCGAGCTAGGAGGAGGAAACGGGGCTCCTCTGGATGTTGGCGGACTCTCGTGCTTCCTCTCGAGTGGAGACGGGTAGGTGGGGGAACTTCTTGAGTTGCAGCAAGGGTGTGAAGGACCCTTTGGAAGTTCCAGATGTTAGTGTGATTAGCCTCGAGACGCCTCAGCGGAAATGGCCTCATCTCGCCTGGAGGGGAGAACCTCCTGGATTTTCTCCAGTTGCGGCAGGTGCTCTCGACTTACGACGGGGACCTCAGGGACCCGCTCTGGTGGCCTCAGGAAAGGCCAGTCCCCATGCGAGTTGCTCGGGGGCTCTCGGATTCCTCTCCCGTCGAAGCCGGGCTAAGACCTTGTGTGGAGTTGGTGCCGGAACCTGAGGATTCCTCTCCAGTGCTGACATGGATCTTGGGGTACTTCTGGAGTCTCCCCAGGGAGTCAGACCTCGTCTCAGTGGGGGGAATGCAGGTGCGCTTTCCTCCGCTCTAGCAGCAGTGTCGCGCTTCCCTTCGCGTGGATCAAGGGATCTGTGGCTTTCCCTCGAGGCTTTCCCACGAGGCTTTGCCCCAGGGCTGTCCACGTGCCACCCTGGTGTGAGTCGATCCTCGGCTTGAAAGTCGAGGCGTGCAGGGAAAACAGGTTTCCCTGGAATGGACTGAGACATCTGGGGGACTCTGGGAATGGTGGCACGACCCTGGAGTTCCTCTCGCCTTTCCTGTGGAGAGCGCCTCCTCTTGAGATGCGACGGGAACGCCGGGGAATTCTTTCCCCACCACGCAGGGAAAGGATCCCTCCTCTCGAGATAGCAGGCAGAAACGGGCTCCTCTGGATGTGGCGGGACTCTCGTGCTTCCTCTCGAGTGGAGACGGGTATGTTGGGGAACTTCTTGAGTTGCAGCAAGGGTGTGAAAGAACCTTGTGGAAGTTCCAGAGGTTTTGGTGTGATTAGCCTCGAGACGCGCATTGGAAATGGGCCTCATCTCGCCTAGAGGGGAGAACCTCCTGGATTTTCTCGAGTTGCGGCAGGTGCTCTCGACTTACGACGGGGACCTCAGGGACCCGCTCTGGTGGCCTCAGGAAAGGCCAGTCCCCATGCGAGATGCTCGCGGCCTCTCGGATTCCTCTCCGTCGATGCCGGGGCTTAAGTCCTTGTGTGGAGTTGGTGCCGGAACCTGACGATTCCTCTCCAGTGCCGACATGGATCTGGGGTACTTCTGGAGTCTCCCCAGGGGAGTCAGCCCTCGTCTCCAGTGGGGGCATGCACGTGCGCTTTCCTCCCGAGCTATAGCAGCAGTGTCGCGCTTCCCTTCGCGTGGATCAAGGGTTCTGTGGCTTTCACTCGAGCTTTTCCCACAGGGCTCTCCCACGTGCCACCGTGGTGTGAGTCGATCCTTGGCTTGTAAGTGGAAGCAGTGCAGGGAAAACAGGTTTCCCTGGAATGGACTGAGACATCTGGGGGATTCTGGGAATGGTGGCACGACCCTGGATTTCCTCTCGCCTTTCCTGTGGAGAGTGCCTCCTCTTGAGATGCGACAGGAACGCGCGGGAATTCTTTCCCCACCACGCAGGGAAAGGATCCCTCCTCTCGAGATAGCAGGCAGGAACGGGGCTCCTCTGGATGTGGGCGGGACTCTCGTGCTTCCTCTCGAGTGGAGACGGGTATGTCGGGGAACTTCTTGAGTTGCAGCAAGGGTGTGAAGGACCCTTTGGTAGTTCCAGAGGTAGATGTGATTAGCCTCGAGACGCCTCAGCGGAAATGGGCTCATCTCGCCTGGAGGGAGAGAACCTCCTGGATTTTCTCGAGTTGCGGCAAGGGCTCTCGACTTACGACGGGGACCTCAGGGACCCGCTCTGGTGGCCTCAGGAAAGGCCAGTCCCCATGCGAGTTGCTCGGGGGCCTCTCGGGATTCCTCTCCCGTCGATGCCCGGGCCTAAGACCTTGTGTGGAGTTGGTGCCGGACCTGTGGATTCCTCTCCTGTGCTGACATGGATCTTGGGGTACGTCTGGAGACTACCCAGGGGAGTCAGTCCTCGTCTCGAGTGGGGGCATGCACGTGCCCTTTCCTCCCGAGCTCTAGGAGCAGTGTCACGCTTCCTTCAGGTGGATCAAGGGATCAGGGGCTTTCCCTCGAGGCTTTCCCACGAGGCTTTCCCACAAGGCTTTATCACAGGGCTGTCCACGTGCCACCGTGGTGTGAGTCGATCCTCGGCTTGAAAGTCGAGGCAGTGCAGGGAAACACAGGTTTCCCTGAATGGACTGAGACATCTGGGGGACTCTGGGAATGGTGGCACGACCCTGGAGTTCCTCTCGCCTTTCCTGTGGAGAGCGCCTCCTCTTGAGATGCGACGGGAACGCCGGGAATTCTTTCCCGACCACGCAGGGGAAGGATCCCGCCTCTCGAGCTAGAGTCGGAATCGGGGCTCCTCTGGATGTGGGCAGAACTCTCGTGCTTCCTCTCGAGTGGAGACGGGTATGTCGGGGAACTTCTTGAGTTGCAGCAAGGGGGTGTGAAGGACCCTTTGGAAGTTTCAGACGTTAGGTGTGATTAGACTCGAGACGCCTCAGCGGAAATGGGCTTCATCTCGCCTGGAGGAAGAACCTCCTGGATTTTCTCGAGTTGCGGCAGGTGCTCTCGACTTACGACGGGGACCTCAGGGACCCGCTCTGGTGGCCTCAGGAAAGGCCAGTCCCCATGCTGAGTTAGCTCGGGGGCCTCTCGGGATTCCTCTCCCGTCCGATGCCAGGGGCCTAAGACCTTGTGTGGAGTTGATGCCGGGAACCTGACGATTCCTCTCCAGTGCCTGATCATGGATCTTGGGTACTTCGTGGAGTCTCCTCAGTGGAGTCAGTCCTCGTCTCGAGTAGGGGCATGCACGTGCGCTTTCCTCCCGAGCTGTAGCAGCAGTGTCAACGATTTCCATATCGGCGATGGACTCAAGGGATCTGTGGTCTTTCCCTCGAGGCTTTCCCACGAGCTTTTCCAACGAGGCTTTCCACAGGGCTGTCCCACGTGCCACCCTGGTGTGAGTCGATCCTCGGCTTGAAAGTCGAGGCCAGTTCAGGGAAAACAGGTTTCCCTGAATGGACTCAGACATCTGGGGGAGTCTGGGAATGGTGGCACGACCCTGGAGTTCCTCTCGCCTTTCCTGTGGAGAGCACCTCCTTTTGAGATGCGACAGGATTGCCGGAATTCTTTCCCGACCACGCAGGGAAAGGATCCCTCCTCTCGAATAGGAGGCGGAATCGGGGCTCCTCTGGATATGCGCGGGACTCTCGTGCTTCCTCTCGAGTGGAGACGGGTATGTCGGGGAACTTCTTGAGTTGCAGCAAGGGTGTGAAGGACCCTTTGGAAGTTCCAGGGTTTAGTTGTGATTAGCCTCGAGACACCTCGGCGGAAATGGGCCTCATCTCGCCTGGAGGGGAGAACCTCCTGGTATTTCTCGAGTTGCGACAGGTGCTCTCGACTTACGACGGGTACCTCAGGGACCTGAAATGGTGGCCTCAGGAAAGGCCAGTCCCCATGCGAGATGCTCGCGGGCCTCTCGGGATTCCTCTCCCGTCGATGCCGGGGCCTAAGACCTTGTGTGGAGTTGGTGCCGGAACCTGACGATTCCTCTCCAGTGCCGACATGGATCTGGGGGTACTTCTGGAGTCTCCCCAGGGGAGTCAGCCCTCGTCTCCAGTGGGGGCATGCACGTGCGCTTTCCTCCCTAGCTATAGCAGTAGTGTCGCGCTTCCCTTCGCGTGGATCAAGGGTTCTGTGGCTTTCACTCGAGCTTTTACCCCAGGGCTCTCCCACGTGCCACCGTGGTGTGAGTCGATCCTTGGCTTGTAAGTGGAAGCAGTGCAGGGAAAACAGGTTTCCCTGGAATGGACTGAGACATCTGGGGGACTCGGGGAATGGTGGCACGACCCTGGATTTCCTCTCGCCTTCCCTGTGGAGAGTGCCTCCTCTTGAGATGCGACAGGAACGCGGGGAATTCTTTCCCCACCACGCAGGGAAAGGATCCCTCCTCTCGAGATAGCAGGCAGGAACGGGGCTCCTCTGGATGTGGGCGGGACTCTCGTGCTTCCTCTCGAGTGGAGACGGGTATGTCGGGGAACTTCTTGAGTTGCAGCAAGGGTGTGAAGGACCCTTTGGAAGTTCCAGGGTTTAGTTGTGATTAGCCTCGAGACACCTCGGCGGAAATGGGCCTCATCTCGCCTGGAGGGGAGAACCTCCTGGTATTTCTCGAGTTGCGGCAGGTGCTCTCGACTTACGACGGGTACCTCAGGGACCTGAAATGGTGGCCTCAGGAAAGGCCAGTCCCCATGCGAGATGCTCGCGGGCCTCTCGGGATTCCTCTCCCGTCGATGCCGGGGCCTAAGACCTTGTGTGGAGTTGGTGCCGGAACCTGACGATTCCTCTCCAGTGCCGACATGGATCTGGGGGTACTTCTGGAGTCTCCCCAGGGGAGTCAGCCCTCGTCTCCAGTGGGGGCATGCACGTGCGCTTTCCTCCCTAGCTATAGCAGTAGTGTCGCGCTTCCCTTCGCGTGGATCAAGGGTTCTGTGGCTTTCACTCGAGCTTTTACCCCAGGGCTCTCCCACGTGCCACCGTGGTGTGAGTCGATCCTTGGCTTGTAAGTGGAAGCAGTGCAGGGAAAACAGGTTTCCCTGGAATGGACTGAGACATCTGGGGGACTCGGGGAATGGTGGCACGACCCTGGATTTCCTCTCGCCTTCCCTGTGGAGAGTGCCTCCTCTTGAGATGCGACAGGAACGCGGGGAATTCTTTCCCCACCACGCAGGGAAAGGATCCCTCCTCTCGAGATAGCAGGCAGGAACGGGGCTCCTCTGGATGTGGGCGGGACTCTCGTGCTTCCTCTCAAGTGGAGACGGGTATGTCGGGGAACTTCTTGAGTTGCAGCAAGGGTATGAAGGACCCTTTGGAAGTTCCAGAGGTTAGGTGTGATTAGCCTCGAGACGCCTCAGCGGAAATGGGCCTCATCTCGCTTGGAGGGGAGAACCTCCTGGATTTTCACGAGTAGGGGCAAGTGCTCTCGACTTACGACGGGGATTTCAGGGACCCGCTTTGCTGGCCTCAGGAAAGGCCAGTCCCCATGCGAGTTGCTCGGGGCCTCTCGAGATTCCTCTCCCGTCGATGCCGGGGCCTAAGAGCTTGGGTGGAGTCGGAGCCGGAACCTGAGGATTCCTCTCCAATGCTGACATGGATCTTGGGGTACTTCTGGAGTCTCCCCAGGGGAGTCAGTCCTCGTCTCGACTGGGGGCCTGGAAGTGCGCTTTCCTCTCGAGCTGTAGCAGCAGTGTCACCCTTCCCTTCGCTTGGATCAAGGGATCTGTGGCTTAGCCTCAAGGCTTTCCCATGAGGCTTTCCCACGAGGCTTTCCACGGGTCTTTCCCACGAGGCTTTCCCACAGGGCTGTCCCACGAGGCTTTCCCACGAGGCTTTCCCACAGGGCTGTCCCACGTGCCACCGTGGTGTGAGTCAATCCTCGGCATGAAAGTCGAGGCAGTGCAGGGAAAACATGTTTCCCTGGAATGGACTGAGACATCTGGGGGACTCTGGGAATGGTGGCACGACCCTGGAGTTCCTCTCGCCTTTCCTTTGGAGAGCGCCTCCTCTTGAGATGCGACGGGAATGCCGGGATTCTTTCCCGAAGACGCAGGGAAAAGATTCCTCCTCTCGAGCTAGGAGGCGGAAACGGGGCTCCTCTGGATGTGGGCGGGACTCTCGTGCTTCCTCTCGAGTGGAGACGGGTATGTCGGAGAACTTCTTGAGTTGCAGCAAGGGTGTGAAGGACCCTTTGGGAGTACCAGAGTTTAGGCGTGATTAGCCTCGAGACGCCTCAGCGGAAATGGGCTTCATCTCGCCTGGAGGGGAGAACCTCCTGGATTTTCTCGAGTTGCAGCAGGTCCTCTCGACTTACGATGGGGACCTCAGGGACCCGCTCTGGTGGCCTCAGGAAAGGCCAGTCCCCATGCGAGTTGCTCGGGGGCCTCTCGGCATTCCTCTCCCGTCGATGCCGGGGGCCTAAGACCATGTGTGGAGCCGGTGCCGGAACCTGAGCATTCCTCTCCAGTGCTGACATGGATCTTGGGGTACTTCTGGAGTCTCCCCAGGGGAGTCAGTCCTCGTCTCGAGTCGTGGCATGCACGTGTGCTTTCCTCCCGAGCTGTAGCAGCAGTGTCAGGCTTCCCATCAGAGGGGATCAAGGGATCTGTGGCTTTCCCTCGAGGCTTTCCCTGAAGGCTTTTTCACGAGGCTTTTCCCACAAGGCTGTCCCACGTGCCACCGTGGTGTGAGTCGATATTCGGCTTGAAAGTCGAGACAGTGCAGAGAAAGCAGGTTTCCCTGGAATGGACTGAGACATCTGGGGGACTCAGGGAATGGTGGCACGACCCTGGAGTTCCTCTCGGCCTTTCCAGTGGAGAGCGCATCCACTTGAGATGCGACGGGAATGCCGGGAATTCTTTCCCGACCACGCAGGGAAAGGATCCCTCCCCTCGAGGTAGGGGCGGAAACGGGGCTCCGCTGGATGTGGGCGGGACTCTCATCCTTCCTCTGGAGTGGAGACGAGTATGTCGGGGAACTTCTTGAGTTGCAGCAAGGGTGTGAAGGACCCTTTGGAAGTTCCAGATGTTAGATGTGATTAAGCCTCGAGACGCCTCAGCGGAAATGGGCCTCATCTCGCCTGGAGGGAGAACCTCCTAGATTTTCTCGAGTGCGGCATGTGCTCTCGACTTACGACGGGGATCTCAGGGACCCGCTCTGGTGGCCTCAGGAAAGGCCAGTCCCCATGCGAGTTGCTCGGGGGGGCCTCTCGGCATTCCTCTCCCGTCGATGCCGGGGCCTAAGACCATGTGTGGAGCCGGTGCCGGAACCTGAGCATTCCTCTCCAGTGCTGACATGGATCTTGGGGTACTTCTGGAGTCTCCCCAGGGGAGTCAGTCCTCGTCTCGAGTCGTGGCATGCACGTGTGCTTTCCTCCCGAGCTGTAGCAGCAGTGTCATGCTTCCCATCGAGGGGATCAAGGGATCTGTGGCTTTCCCTCGAGGCTTTCCCTGAAGGCTTTTTCACGAGGCTTTCCCACAGGCTGTCCCACGTGCCACCGTGGTGTGAGTCGATCCTCGGCTTGAAAGTCGAGACAGTGCAGAGAAAACAGGTTTCCCTGGAATGGACTGAGACATCTGGGGGACTCAGGGAATGGTGGCACGACCCTGGAGTTCCTCTCGCCTTTCCAGTGGAGAGCGCATCCACTTGAGATGCGACGGGATGCGGGAATTCTTTCCCGACCACGCAGGGAAAGGATACCTCCCCTCGAGGCAGGGGGCGGAAACGGGGCTCCTCTGGATGTGGGCGGGACTCTCGTCCTTCCTCTGGAGTGGAGACGAGTATGTCGGGGAACTTCTTGAGTTGCAGCAAGGGTTGAAGGACCCTTTGGAAGTTCCAGATGTTAGATGTGATTAGCCTCGAGACGCCTCAGCGGAAATGGGCCTCATCTCGCCTGGAGGGGAGAACCTCCTAGATTTTCTCGAGATGCGGTAGGTGCTGTCGACTTACGACGGGCGACTCAGGGACCCGCTCTGGTGGCCTCATGAAAGGCCAGTCCCCATGCGAGTTGTTCGGGGACACTCAGGGATTCCTCTC
>NW_017194754.1:0-9198 GCF_001704415.2 Capra hircus
ACTCAGGGACCCGCTCTGGTGGCATCAGGAAATTGCCATTCCCATGCGAGTTGCTCGGGCATCTCGGGATTCCTCTCCCTCGATTCCGGGGCCTGAGACCTCGTGTGGAGTCAGTGCCGGAACCTGAGGATTTCTCTCCAGTGCTGACATGGATCTTGGGGTACTTCTGGAGTCTCCCAGGGGAGTCAGTCCTCTTCTCGAGTGGGGGCATGCGTGCGCGTGCCTCTCGAGCTGTAGCATTAGTGTCGCGCTTCCATTCGCGGGATCAAGGATCTGTGGCTTTCCCTCGAGGCTTTCCCACGAGGCTTTCCACGACGCTTTCCCACAGGGCTGTCCCACGTGCCACCGTGGTGTGAGTCGATCCTCAGCTTGAATGTCGACGCAGTGCTGGGAAAACAGGTTTCCCTGGAATGGACGAGACATCTGGGGGACTCTGGGAATGGTGGCACGACACTGGAGTTCCTCTCGCCTTTCCTGTTGAGAGAGCCTCCTCTTGAGATGCGACGGAAAATGCCGGGAATTCTTCCCGACCACGCAGGGAAAGGATCCCTCCTCTCGAGCTAGGAGCGGAAACGGTGTTGCTCTGGATGTGGGCGGGACTCCCGTGCTTCCTCTCGAGTGGAGACCGGTATGTCGGGGAACTTCTGAGTTGCAGCAAGGGTGTGAAGGACCCTTTTTAAGTTCTAAAGGTTAGGTGTGATTAGCCTTGAGACGCCTCAGCGAAAATGGGCCTCATCTCGCCTGGATGGGAGAACCTCCTGGATTTTCTCGAGTTGCGGCAGGTGCTCTCAACTTACGACGGGGACCGCAAGGACCCCCTCCGGTAGCCTCAGGAAAGGCCAGTCCCCATGCGAGTTTGCTCGATGGCCTCTCGGGTTTCCTCTCCCTTAGATGCTGGGGCCTAAGAGCTTGTGTGGAGTCAGTCCTGGAACCTGAGGATTCCTCTCCAGTGCTGACCTGGATCTTGGGGTACTTCTGGAGTCTCCCCAGGCAAGTCAGTCTTCATCTCGAGTGGGGGAATGCACGTGAGCTTTCCTTCCGAGCTGTAGCGCAGCAGTGTCGCGCTTCCCTTCGCGTGGATCTAGGGATCTGTTGCTTTCCCTCGAGGCTTTCCCATGAGGATTTCCCACGAGGCTTTCCCACAGGGCTGTCCACGTGCCACCGTGGTGTGAGTCGATCCTCGGCTTGAAAGTGGAGGCAGTGCAGGGGAAAACAGTTTTCCCTGGAATGGACGGAGACATCAGGGGGACTCTGGGAATGGTGGCACGACCCTGGAGTTCCTCTCGCCTTTCCTGTGGAGAGCGCCTCCTCTTGAGATGCTACGGAAACGCCGGGAATTCTTTCCCGACACGCAGGGAAAGGATCCTTCCGCTCGAGCTAGGAGGCGGACATGGGGCTCCTCTGGATGTGGGTGGGACTATCGTGCTTCCTCTCGAGTGGAGACGGGTATGTCAGGCAACTTCTTGAGTTGCAGCAAGGGTGTGAAGGACCCTTTGGAAGTTCCAAAAGTTAGGTGTCATTAGCCTCGAGAGGCCTGAGGGCAAATGGGCCTCATCTCGCCTGGAGGGGAGAACCTCCTGGATTTTCTCGAGTTGCCCCAGGTGCTCTCGACTTACGACGGGGACATCAGGGACCCGCTCTGGTGGCCTCAGGAAAGCCCAGTCCCCATGCGAGTTGCTCGGGGGCCTCTCGGGATTCCTCTCCCGTCGATGCCGGGCCTAAGACCTTGTGTGGAGTCGGTGCCCGAAACTGAGGATTCCTCTCCATTGCTGACATGGATCTTGGGGGTACTTCTGGAGTCTCCCCAGGGGAGTCAGTCCTCCTCTCGAGTGGGGGCATGCACGTGTGCTTTCCTCCCAGCTGTAGCAGCAGTGTCACGCTTCCCTTCCCATGGATCAAGGGATCTGTGGCTTTCCTTCGAGGCATTCCCACGAGGCTTTCCCACGAGGCTTTCCCACGAGGCTTTCCCACAGGGCTGTCCCACGTGCCACCGTGGTTTGAGTCTATCCTCGGCTTGAAAGTCGAGGCAGTGCAGGGAAAACAGGTTTCTCTGGAATGGACTGAGATGTCTGGGGGACTCTGGGAATGGTGGCAGGACCCTGGAGTTCCTCTTGCCATTCCTGTGGAGAGTGCCTCCTCTTGAGATGCGACGGAAACGCCGGGAATTCTTTCCCGACCACGCAGGGAAAGGATCCCTCCTCTCGAGCTAGGAGGCGGAAACGATGCTCCTCTGGATGTGGGCGGGACTCTCGTGCTTCCTCTCGAGTGGAGACGGGTATGTCGGGGAACTTCTTGAGTTGCAGCAAGGGTGTGAAGGACCCTTTGGAAGTTCCAGAGGTTAGGTGTGATTAGCCTCGAGACGCCTCAGCGGAAATGGGCCTCATCTCGCCTGGAGGGCAGAACCTCCTGGATTTTCTCGAGTTGTCGGCAGGTGCTCTCGACTTACGATGGGGACCTCAGGGACCCGCTCTTGTAGCCTCAGGAAAGGCCAGTCCCCATGCGAGTTGCTCGGGGGCCGCTCAGGATTCCTCTCCCGTCGATGCCGGGGCCTAAGATCTTGTTTGGACACGGTGCAGGAACCTGAGGATTCCTCTCGAGTGCTGACATGGATGTTGGGGTACGTTTGGAGTCTCCCCAGGAGAGTCAGTCCTCGTCTCGAGTGGGGGCATGCACGTGCGCTCTCCTCCCGAGCAGTAGCTGCAGTGTAGCGCTGCCGTTCCCGTGGATCAAGGGATCTGTGGCTTTCCCTCGAGGCTTTCCCAGGAGGCTTTCCCACGAAGCTTTCCCACAGGGCTGTCCCACGTGCCACCGTGGTGTTAGTTGATCCTCGGCTTGATTGTCGAGGCAGTGCAGGGAAAACAGGTTTCCCTGGAATGGACTGAGACATCTGGGGGACTCTGGGAATGGTGGCACGACCCTGGAGTTCCTCTCGCCTTTCCTGTAGAGAGCGCCTCCTCTTGAGTAGCGACGGGAACGCCGGGATTTCTTTCCCCCCCACGCAGGGAAAGGATTCCTCCTCTCGAGCTAGGAGCCAGAAATGGGGCTCCTCTGGTTGTGGGAGGGACTCTCGTGCTTCCTCTCGAATGAAGACGGGAATGTCGGGGAACTTCTTGAGTTGCAGCAAGGCTGTGAGGGACCTTTTGGAAGTTCCAGATCTTTGATGTAATTAGCCTCAAGACGCCTCAGCGGAAATGGGCCTCATCTCGCCTGGAGGGGAGAACCTCCTGTACTTCCTCGAGTTGCGACAGGTGCTCTCGACTTACGTCGGGGTCCTCAGGGACCCGCTCTGGTGGCCTCAGGAAAGGCCAGTCCCCATGCGAGTTGCTCGGGGGCCTCTCGGGATTCCTCTCCCGTCGATGCCGGGGCCTAAGACCTTGTGTGGAGTCGGTGCCGGAACCTGAGGATTCCTCTCCAGTGCTCACATGGATCTTGGGGTACTTCTGGAGTCTCCCCAGGGGAGTCAGACCTTGTCTCGAGTGGGGGCATGCACGTGCGCTTTCCTCCCGAGGTGTAGCAGCAGTGTCACGCTTCCCTTCGCGTGGATCAAGGGATCTGTGGCTTTCCCTTGAAGCTTTCACAGGAGGTTTTCCCACGAAGTTTTCCCACAGGGCTGTCCCACGTGCCACCGTGGTGTGAGTCGATCCTCGGCTTGAAAGTCGAAACAGTGCAGGGAAAACAGGTTTCCCTGGAATGGACTGAGACATCTGGGGGACTCTGGGAATGGTGGCACGACCCTGGAGTTCCTCTCGCCTTTCCTGTGGAGAGCGCCTCCTCCTGAGATGAGACGGGAACACCGGGAATTCTTTCCCGACCACGCAGGGAGAATTATCCCTCCTCTCGACCTAGGAGGCGGAATCTGGGCTCCTCTGGATGTGGGCGGGACTTTCGTGCTTCCTCTCCAGTGGAGACGGCTATGTCGGGGAAATTCTTGAGTTGCAGTAAGGGCGAGAAGGACCCTTTGGAAGTTCCAGATGTTAGATTTGATTAGCCTCAAGACGCCTCAGCGGAAATGGGCCTCATCTCGCCTGGAGGGGAGAACCTCCTGGATTTTCTCGAGTTGCGGCAGGTGCTCTCGACTTACGATGGGGACTTCAGGGACCTGCTCTGGTGGCATCAGGAAAGGCCAGTCCCCATGCGAGTTGCTCGGCGGCATCTGGGGATTCCTCTCCCGTCGATGCTGGGGCCTAAGATCTTGTGTGGAGTCGGTGCCGGAACCTGAGGATTCCTGTCCAGTGCTGACATGGATCTTGGGGTACTTCTGGAGTCTCCCCAGGGGAGTCAGTCCTCGTCTCGAGTGGGGGCATGCACGTGTGCTATCCTCCCCAGCTGTAGCAGCAGTTTCGCGCTTCCCTTCGCGTGGATCAAGGTATCTGTGGCTTTCCCTCATGGCTTTCCCTCGAGGCTTTCCCACGAGGCTTTCCCACAGGGCTGTCCCACGTGCCAACCTGGTGTGAGTCGATCCTCGGCTTGAAAGTCGAGGCAGTGCAGGGAAAACAGGTTTCCCTGGAATGGACTGAGACATCTGGGGGACTCTGGGAATGGTGGCACGACCCTGGAGTTCCTCTCGCCTTTCCTGTGGAGAGCGCCTCCTCTTGAGAAGCGACGGGAACGCAGCGAATTCTTTCCCCAACACGCATGGAAAGGATCCCTCCTCTCGAGCTAGGAGGCAAAAATGGGGCTCCTCTGGATGTGGGCGGGACTCTCGTTCTTCCTCTCGAGTATAGACGGGTATGTCGGTTAACTTTTTGAGTTGCAGCAAGGGTGTGAAGGACCCTTTGGAAGTTCCAGAAGTTAGGTGTCATTAGCCTCGAGAGGCCTGCAGGGCAAATGGGCCTCATCTCGCCTGGAGGGGAGAACCTCCTGGATTTTCTCGAATTGCGGCAGGTGCTCTCGACTTACGACGGGGACATCAGGGACCCGCTCTGGTGGCCTCAGGAAAGCCCAGTCCCCATGCGAGTTGCTCGGGGGCCTCTCGGGATTCCTCTCCCGTCGATGCCGGGCCTAAGACCTTGTGTGGAGTCGGTGCCCGAAACTGAGGATTCCTCTCCATTGCTGACATGGATCTTGGGGTACTTCTGGAGTCTCCCCAGGGGAGTCAGTCCTCCTCTCGAGTGGGGGCATGCACGTGTGCTTTCCTCCCAGCTGTAGCAGCAGTGTCACGCTTCCCTTCCCATGGATCAAGGGATCTGTGGCTTTCCTTCGAGGCATTCCCACGAGGCTTTCCCACGAGGCTTTCCCACGAGGCTTTTCCACAGGGCTGTCCCACGTGCCACCGTGGTGTGAGTCGATCCTCGGCTTGAAAGTCGAGGCAGTACAGGGAAAACAGTTTTCCCTGGGATGGACTGAGATATCTGGGGGACTCTGGGAATGGTGGCAGGACCCTGGAGTTCCTCTCGCCTTTCCTGTGGAGAGCGCCTCCTCTTGAGATGCCGACGGGAACACGGGGAATTCTTTCCAAACACGAGGGAAAGGATCCCTCCTCTCGAGCTAGGAGTCGGAAATGGGGCTCCTCTGGATGTGGGCGGGATTCTCGTGCTTCCTCTCGAGTGGAGACGGGTATGTCGTGGAACTTCATGAGTTGCAGCAAGGGTGTGAAGGGCTCTTTGGAAGTTCCAGATGTTAGATGTGATTAGCCTAAGACGCCTCAGCGGTAATGGGCCTCATCTCGCCTGGAGGGGACAACCTCCTGGATTTTCTCAAGGTGCGGCAGGTGCTCTCGACTTACGACGGGGACCTCAGGGACCCGCTCTGGTGGCCTCAGGAAAGGCCAGTCCCCATGCGAGTTGCTCGGGGGCCTCTCGGCATTCCCCTCCCGTCGATTCCGGGGCCAAGACCTTGTTTGGACTCGGTGCCGGAACCTGAGGATTCTTCTCGAGTGCTGACATGGATCTTGGGGTACTTTTGGAGTCTCCCCAGGAGAGTCAGTCCTCGTCTCGAGTGGGGGCATGCACGTGCGCTTTCCTCCCGAGCTCTAGCAGCAGTGTCATGGTTCCCTTCGAGTGGATCAAGGGATCTGTGGCTTTCCCTCGAGGCTTTCCCAGGAGGTTTTCCCACGAGGCTTTCCCAGAGGGCTGTCCTACGTGCCACCGTGGTGTGAGTCGATCCTCGGCTTGAAAGTAGAAGCAGTGCAGGGAAAACAGGTTTCCCTGGAATGGACTGAGACATCTGGGGGACTCTGGGAATGGTGGCACGACTCCGGAGTTCCTCTCGCCTTTCTTGAGGAGAGCGCCTCCTCTTGAGAAGCGACCGGCACGCTGGAATTCTTTCCCCACCACGCAGGGAAAGGATCCCTCCTCTCGAGCTAGGAGGCGGAAACGGGGCTCCTCTGGATGTGGGCGGGAATCTCGTGCTTCCTCCCGAGTGGAGACGGGTATGTCGGGGAATTTCTTGAGTTGCAGCAAGGGTGTGAAGGACCCTTTGGAAGTTCCAGATGTCACATGTGATTAGCCTCGAGACACCTCAGCGGAAATGGTCCTCATCTCGCCTGGAGGGGAAAACCTCCTGGATTTTCCCGAGTTGCGGCAGGTGCTCTCGAGTTACGACGGGGACCACAGGGACCCGCTCTGGTGGCCTCAGAAAGGCCAGTCTACATGCGAGTTGCTCGGGGGCCTCTCGGGATTCCTCTCCCGTCAATGCCGGTGCCTAAGACCTTTTGTGGAGTTGGTGCCGGAACCTGAGGATTCCTCTCCAGTGCTGAAATGGATCTTGGGGTACTTCTGGAGTCTCCCCAGGGGAGTCAGTCCTCTTCTCGAGAGGGGTATGCACGTGCCCTTTCCTCCCAAGCTGTGGCAGCTGTATGGCGCTTCCCTTCGCGTGGATCAAGGGATCTGTGGCTTTCCATCGAGGCTTTCCCAGGAAGCTTTCCAGGAGGCTTTCCCACGAGGCTATCCCTCGAAGCTTTCCCACAGGGCTGTCCCACGTGCCAGCGTGGTGTGAGTCGATAATCGGCTTTGAAAGTCGAGGCAGTGCAGGGAAAACAGGTTTCCCTGGAATGGACTGAGAAATCTGGCGCCTCTGCGAATGGTGGCACGTCCCTGGAGTTCCTCTCGCCTTTCTTGTGGAGAGCGCCTCCTCTTGAGAAGCGACGGGAACGCCGGGAATTCTTTCCCCACCACGCAGGGAAAGGATCCCTCCTCTCGAGCTAGGAGGCGGACACGGGGCTCCTCTGGATGTGGGCGGAACTCTCGTGCTTCCTCTCGAGTGGAGACGGGTATGTCGGGGAACTTCTTGAGTTGCAGCAAGTGTGTGAAGGGCCCTTTGGAAGTTCCAGAGGTAAGGTGTGATTAGCCTCGAGATACCTCAGCGGAAATGGGGCCTCATCTCGCCTGGAGGGGAGAACCTCCTGGATTTTCTCGAATTGTGGCAGGTGCTCTCGACTTACGATGGGCGACCTCAGGGACCCGCTCTGGTGGCATCAGGAAATGCCATTCCCCATGCGAGTTGCTCGGGGGCATCTCGGGATTCCTCTCCCGTCGATTCCGGGGCCTGAGACCTCGTGTGGAGTCAGTGCCGGAACCTGAGGATTTCTCTCCAGTGCTGACATGGATCTTGGGGTACTTCTGGAGTCTCCCCAGGGGAGTCAGTCCTCTTCTCGAGTGGGGGCATGCACGTGCGCGTGCCTCTCGAGCTGTAGCATTAGTGTCGCGCTTCCATTCGCGTGGATCAAGGGATCTGTGGGCTTTCCCTAGAGGCTTTCCCACGAGGCTTTCCCACGACGCTTTCCCACAGGGCTGTCCCACGTGCCACCGTGGTGTGAGTCGATCCTCAGCTTGAATGTCGACGCAGTGCTGGGAAAACAGGTTTCCCTGGAATGGACGGAGACATCTGGGGGACTCTGGGAATGGTGGCACGACACTGGAGTTCCTCTCGCCTTTCCTGTTGAGAGAGCCTCCTCTTGAGATGCGACGGAAATGCCGGGAATTCTTTCCCGACCACGCAGGGAAAGGATCCCTCCTCTCGAGCTAGGAGGCGGAAACGGTGTTGCTCTGGATGTGGGCGGGACTCCCCGTGCTTCCTCTCGAGTGGAGACGGGTATGTCGGGGAACTTCTGAGTTGCAGCAAGGGTGTGAAGGACCCTTTTAAGTTCTAAAGTTAGGTGTGATTAGCCTTGAGACGCCTCAGCGAAAATGGGCTCATCTCGCCTGGATGGGAGAACCTCCTGGATTTTCTCGAGTTGCGGCAGGTGCTCTCAACTTACGACGGGGACCGCAAGGACCCCCTCCGGTAGCCTCAGGAAAGGCCAGTCCCCATGCGAGTTGCTCGATGGCCTCTCGGGTTTCCTCTCCCTTAGATGCTGGGGCCTAAGAGCTTGTGTGGAGTCAGTCCTGGAACCTGAGGATTCCTCTCCAGTGCTGACCTGGATCTTGGGGTACTTCTGGAGTCTCCCCAGGCAAGTCAGTCTTCTCTCGAGTGGGGATGCACGTGAGCTTTCCTTCGAGCTGTAGCAGCAGTGTCGCGCTTCCTTCGCGTGGATCTAGGGATCTGTTGCTTTCCCTCGAGGCTTTCCATGAGGATTTCCACGAGGCTTTCCACAGGGCTGTCCCACGTGCCACCGTGGTGTGAGTCGATCCTCGGCTTGAAAGTGGAGGCAGTGCGGGAAAACAGTTTTCCCTGGAATGGACGGAGACATCAGGGGGACTCTGGGAATGGTGGCACGACCCTGGAGTTCCTCTCGCCTTTCCTGTGGAGAGCGCCTCCTCTGAGATGCTACGGAAACGCCGGGAATTCTTTCCCGACCACGCAGGAAGGATCCTTCCGCTCGAGCTAGGCTGGGACATGGGGCTCCTCTGGATGTGGGTGGACTATCGTGCTTCCTCTCGAGTGGAGACGGTATGTCAGGCAACTTCTTGAGTTGCAGCAAGGGTGTGAAGGACCCTTTGAAGTTCCAGAAGTTAGGTGTCATTAGCCTCGAGAGGCCTGAGGGCAAATGGGCCTCATCTCGCCTGGAGGGGAGAACCTCCTGGATTTTCGAGTTGCCCCAGGTGCTCTCGACTTACGACGGGGACATCAGGGGACCCGCTCTGGTGGCCTCAGGAAAGCCAGTCCCCATGCGAGTTGCTCGGGGGCTCTCGGGATTCCTCTCCCGTCGATGCCGGGCCTAAGACCTTGTGTGGAGTCGGTGCCGAAACTGAGGATTCCTCTCCTTTGCTGACATGTATTTGGGGTACTTCTGGAGTCTCCCCAGGGGAGTCAGTCCTC
>NW_017194755.1:0-9198 GCF_001704415.2 Capra hircus
TCATGGGAAGACTCGTTCGACTTTCACGCCGAGGATCGATCACACCATGGTGGCAAGTGGAATAGCCCTGAGAGAAAGCCTCATGGGAACAGGAAAGCCACAGATCCCTTGATCCACGGGAAGCGAGACACTGCTGCTACCGCTCAGGAGGAAAGCGCACGTGCATGACCCCACTCGAGCCGAGGACTGACGCCACTTGGGAGACTCCAGAAGTACGCCAAGATAAATGTCAGCACTGGAGAGCAATCCTCAGGTTCCGGTCCCGACTCCACACAAGGACTTAGGCCCCGGCATCGACAGGAGAGGAATCCTGAGAGGGCCCCTAGCACCTCGCATGGGGACTGGCCTTTCCTGAGGTCACCAGAGCGGGTCCCTGAGGTCTCTGTCGAAACTCGAGAGCACCTGCCGCAACTGGAGAAAATCCAGGAGGTTCTCCCCTCCAGGCGAGATGAGGCCCATTTCCGCTCAGGCGTCTCGAGGCTAATCACAACTAACCTCTGGAACTTCCAAAGGGTCCTTCACACCCTTGCTGCAAGTCAAGAAGTTCTCCGACATACCCATCTCCACTCGAGAGGAAGGACGAGGGTCCCGCCACATCCAGAGGAGCCCCGTTTCTGCCTCCTAGCTCGAGAGGAGGGATCCTTTTCCTGCGTGGTCGGTCAAGTATTCCCGGCGTTCCGGTTGCATCTCAAGAGGAGGCGCTCTCCACAGGAAAGGCGAGAGGAACTCCAGGGTCGTGCCACCATTCCCAGAGTCCCAAAGATGTCTCAGTTAATTCCAATGAAAACTGTTTTCCCTGCACTGCCTCGACTTTCAAGCCGAGGATCGACTCACACCACGCTGGTACGTGGGACAGCCCTGTGGGAAAGCCTCGTGGGAAAGCCTCTTGGGAAAGCCTCGAGAGAAAGCCACAGATTCCTTGATCCACGCGAAGGGAAATGTGACACTGCTGCTACAGCTCGGGAGGAAAGTGCACGTGCATGCCCCCACTCGAGACGAGGACTGACACCCCTGGGGAGACTCCAGAAGTACCCCAAGATCCATGTCAGCACTGGAGAGGAATCCTCATGTTCCGGAAACGAATCCACACAAGGTCTTAGGAACCGGCTTCGACAGGAGAGGAATCCTGAGAGGCCCCCGAGCAACTCGCATGGGGTCTGGCCTTTCCTGAGGCCACCAGAGCGGGTCCCTGAGGTCCCCGACGTCAGTCGAGAGCACCTGCCGCAACTCGAGAAAATCCAGGAGGTTCTCCCCTCCAGGCGAGATGAGGCCCATTTCCGCTGAGGCGTCTGGAGGCTAATCACACCTAACCTCTGGAACTTCCAAAGGGTCCTTCACCTCCTTGCTGCAACTTAAGAAGTTCCCCGACATACCCGTCTCCACTCGAGAGGAAGCACGGAGTCCCGCCCACATCCAGAGGAGCCCCATGTCCGCCTCCTAGCTCGAGAGGAGGGATCCTTTCCCTGCGTGGTCGGGAAAGAATTCCCGGCCTTCCCGTCGCAATTCAAGAGGAGGCGCTCTCCACAGAAAAAGCGAGAGGAACTCCAGGGTCGTGCCACCATTCCCAGAATCCCCCAGATGTCTCATTCCATTCCAGGGAAACCTGTTTTCCCTGCACTGCCTCGACTTTCAAGCCGAGGATCGACTCACACCACGGTGGCACGTGGGACAGCCCAGCCTCGTGGGAAAGCCTCGTGGGAAAGCCTTGAGGGAAATCCACAGATCCCTTGATCCACTCGACAGGAAGAATCAAACTGCTGCTACAGCTCGGGAGGAAAGCGCACGTGCATGCCCCCACTCGAGACGAGTACTGACTCCCCTGGGGAGACACCAGAAGTACCCCAAGATCCATGTCAGCACTTGAGAGGAATCCTCAGGTTCCGGCAGCGACTCCTCACAAGGTCTTAGGCCCCGACATTGACAGGAGAGGAATCCCGAGAGGCCCCCGAGCAACTCGCATGGGCAGAGACCTTTCCTGAGGCCACCAGAGCGGGTCCCTGAGGTCCCCGTCGTAAGTCGAGAGCACCTGCCGCAACTCGAGAAAATCCAGGAGGTTCTCCCCTCCAGGCGAGATGAGGCCCATTTCCGCTGAGGCGTCTCGAGGCTAATCACACCTAAGCTCTGGAACTTTCAAAGGGTCCTTCACACCCTTGCTGCAACTCAAGAAGTTCCCCCACATACCGTCTCCACTCCAGAGGAAGCACGAGAGTCCCGCCCACATCCAGAGGAGCACCGTTTCCGCCTCCTAGCTTGAGAGGAGGGATCCTTTCCCTGCGTGATCGGGAAAAATTTCCCGGCGTTCCCGTCGCATCCCAAGAGGAGGCGCTCTCCACAGGAAAGGCGAGAGGAATTCCAGGGTCGTGACACCATTGCCAGAGTCCCACAGATGTCTCCGTGCATTCAAGGGAAACCTGTTTTCCCTACACTGCCTCGGCTTTCAAGCCGAGGATCGACTCACACCACGGTAGCACGTGGGACAGCCCTGTGGGAAAGCCTCGTGGGAAAGCCTCTTGGGAAAGCCTCGTGGGAAAGCCTCGAGGGAAAGCCACAGATCCCTTGATCCACGCGAAGGGAAGCGTGACACTGCTCCTACAGCTCGGCAGGAAAGCCCAAGTGCATGCCCCCAATCTGACGAGGACTGACTCCCCTGGGGAGACTCTAGAAGTACCCCTAGATCCATGTCAGCACTGGAGAGGAATCCTCAGATTCCGGCAACGACTCCACACAAGGACTTAGGCCCCGGCATCAACGGGAGAGGAATCCTAAGAGGCCCCCGAGCAACTCGCATGGGGACTGGCCTTCCCTGAGGCCACCAGAGCGGGTCCCTGTGGTCCCCGTCCTACGTGGAAAGCACCTGCCGCAACTCGAGAAAATCCAGGAGGTTCTCCCCTCCAGTCGAGATGAGGCCCATTTCCGCTGAGGCGTCTCGAGGCTAATCACACCTAACCTCTGGAACTTCCAAAGGGTACTTCACACCCTTACTGCAACTCAAGAAGTTCCCCGACATACCCGTCTTCACTCGAGAGGAAACACGAGAGTCCCGCCCACATCCAGAGGAGCCCCGTTTCCGCCTCATAGCTCGAGAGGATTGATTCTCTCCCTGTGTCGTCGGGAAAGGATTCCTGGCATTCCGCGCATCTGAACAGGAGGCGTTCTCCACAGGAAAGGCGAGAGGAAATCCAGGGTCGTGCCACCATTCCCAGAGTCCCCCAGATGTCTCAGTCCTCTGCATGGAAACCTGTTTTCCCTGCACTGCCTCCACTTTCAAGCCGAGGATCGACTCACACCACGGTGGCACGTGGGACAGCCTTGTGGGAAAGCCTCGTGGGAAAGCCTCGAGGCAAAGCCAAAGATCCCTTGATCCACGCGAAGGGAAGCGCGACACTGCTGCTACAGCTCGGGAGGAATGCACACGTGCATGCCCCACTCGGGACGAGGACTGACTCCCCTGGGGATTCTCCAGAATACACCAAGATCCATGTCAGTACTGGAGAGGAATCCTCAAGTTCCGCACCCACTCCACACAAGATCTTAAGCCCCGGCATCGACGGAGAAGAATCCCGAGAGGCCCCAAGCAACTCGCATCGGGACTGGCCTTTCCTGAGGCCACCAGAGCGGGTCCCTGAGGTCGCCGTCGTAAGTCGACAGCACCTACCGCATCTCGATAAAATCCAGGAGGTTCTCCCCTCCAGGCGAGATGAGTCCCATTTGTGCTGAGGCGTCTCGAGGCTAATCAGACCAAACCTCTGGAACTTCCAAAGGGTCCTTCACAACCTTTCTGCAACTCAAGAAGTTGCCCAACATACCCGTCTCCACTCGAGAGGAAGCACGAGAGTCCCGCCGACATCCAGAGGAGCCCCGTTTCCGCCTCCTAGCTCGAGAGGAGGGATCCTTTCCCTGCGTGTTCGGCAAAGAATTCCAGGGGTTCCAGTCGCATCTCAAGAGGAGGCGCTCTCCACAGGAAAGGCGAGAGGAACTCCAGGGTCGTTCCACCATTCCAAGAGTCCCCCAGATGTCTCAGTCCTTTCCAGAGGAACTTGTTTACCCTGCACTGCCTCGACGTTCACGCGGAGGACCGACTCACACGATGGTGGCACGTGGGACAGCCCTGTGGGAAAGCCTCGTGGGAAAGCCTCGTGGGAAAGCCTCGAGGGAAAACAAGAAACCCCTTGATCAACCCAACGGGAAAATTGACTCTGCTCCTAATGCTCGGGAGAAAAGCGCACGTGCATGCCATTGGAGACGAAGATGACTCCCCTGTGGAGACTCCAGTAGTACCCCAAGATCCATGTCAGCACTGGAGAGGAACCTCAGGTTCGGGCACCGAAGGTCTTAGGCCGGTCATCGACCGGAGAGGAATCCGAGAGGCCCCTTAGCAAAAGGCATTACCTGAGGACCAGAGCGGGTTACATAAGTCCCGGTCGTAACTGGAGAGCACCTGCTGAAACTCAAGAAAACCCAGGAGGTTCTCCCCTGCAGTCGAGATGAGGCCCATTTCCGCTGAGGCGTCTCTAATCACACCTAACCTTTGAAACTTCCAAAGGGTTCTTCACACCCTTGCTGCAACTCAAGAAGATCCCCGACATACCTCTCTCCACTCGAGAGGAAGAACGAGAGTCACGCCCACATCCAGAGGAGCCCCGTTTCCGCCTCCTAGCTCGAGAGGAGGGATCCTTTCCCTGCATGGTCGGGAAAGAACTCCCGGCGTTCCTGTCTCATCTCAAGAGGAGGCGCTCTCCACAGGAAAGGCGAGAGGAACTCCAGGGTCGTGGCCACCATTCCCAGAGTCCCCCAGATGTCTCAGTCCATTCCAGGGAAACCTGTTTTCCCTGCACTGCTTCGACTTTGAAGCCGAGGATCGACTCACACCACGGTGGCACGTGGGACAGCCCTGTGGGAAAGCCTCGTGGGAAAGCCTCGAGGGAAGCCTCGAGGGAAAGCCACAGATCCCTTGATCCATAGCGATAGGGAAGCGTGACAGTTCTGGCTACAGCTCGGGAGGAAAGCGAACGGTGCATGCCCCCACGCGAGACGAGGACTGACTCCCCTGGGGAGACTCCAGAAGTACCGCCAAGATCCATGTCAGCACTGGAGAGGAATCCTCAGGTTCCGGCACCGACTCCACACAAGGTCTTAGGCCCCGGCGTCGAGGGAGAGGAATCCCGAGAGGCCCCCGAGCAACTCGGCATGGGGACTGGCCTTTCCTGAGGCCACCAGAGCGGGTCCCTGAGGTCCCCGTCGTAAGTCGAGAGCACCTGCCGCAACTCGAGAAAATCCAGGAGGTTCTCCCCTCCAGGCGAGATGAGGACCCATTTCCACTCAGGGGTCTCGAGGCTAAATCACACCTAACCCCTGGAACTTCCAAAGGGTCCTTCACACCCTTGCTACAACTCAAAGAAGTTCCCCAACATATCTGACTCCACTCGAGAAGAAGCACGAGAGTCCCGCCCACATCCAGAGGAGCCTCCGTTGTCCGCCTCGTAGCCTCGCGAGGTCAGGTATCTTTTCCTGGTATGGTTCCGGAAAGAATTCCAGGTGTTCCCCGTCGCATCTCAATGAGGAGGCGCTGCTCCAAAGGAAAGGCGAGAGGAAACTCCAGTGTGTGCCATCATTCCAAGAGTCCCCCAGATATCTCAGTGTGCCGGTCCTGCCCGCTGATCCAGGGAATTCGACTGGTATTGGACGGCCGTTGACGTGGAAAGTCTTGTCGTATTTATTAATGGTAAGATGAGATTAAGACAATTATAGGGTAGCTTAAGAAGATTAACTGGAGGAAAAAGGCCTGAATAGCATAGGCTTTACGCGGAAAGGCAATAAAATTCCCGACAAGGAATTTCTGGCCGGATTCTGGGAATGGTGGCACGACCCTCGAGTTCCTCTTGCCTTTCCTGTGGAGAGCGCCTCCTCTTGAGATGCGCCGGGAACGCCGGAATTCTTTCACGACCACACAGGGAAACGATCCCTCCTCTGGATCTATCAGGCGGAAACGGGGCTCCTCTGGATGTGGGCGGGACTCTCGTGCTTCTCTCGAGTGGAGACGGTATGTCGGGAACTTCTTGAGTTGCAGCAAGGGTGTGAAGGACCCTTTGGAAGTTCCAGATGGTTAGATGTGATTAGCCTCTAGACGCCTCAGCGGAAATGGGCCTCATCTCGCCTGGAGGTGAGAACCTCCTGGATTTTCTCGAGTTGCGGCAGGTGCTCTCGACTTACGACGGGGACCTCAGGGACCCGCTCTGGTGGCCTCAGGAAAGGCCAGTCCCCATGCGAAGTTGCTCGGGGGCCTCTCGGGATTCCTCTCCCGGTGATGCCGGGGCCTAAGATCTTGTGTGGAGTGGGTGCCGGAACCTGAGGATTCCTCTCCAGTGCTGACATGGAACTTGGGGTACTTCTGGAGTCTCCCCAGGTGGAGTCAGTCCTCATCTCGACTGAGGGCATGCACGTGCGATTTCCTCCCGAGCTGTAGCAGCAGTGTCACGCTTCCCTTCGCGTGCATCAAGGGATCTGTGGCTTTCCCTCGAGCCTTTCCCGCGAGGCTTTCCCACGAGGCTTTCCCACAGGGCAGTCCCTCGTGCCACCGTGGTGTGAGTCGATCCTCGGCTTGAAAGTCGAAACAGTGCAGGGAAAACAGGTTTCCCTGGAATGGACTGAGACATCTGGGGGACTCTGGGAATGTGGCTCGACATTGGAGTTCCTCTCGCCTTTCCTGTGGAGAGCGCCTCATCTTGAGATGCGACGGGAACGCCGGGAATTCTTTCCGACCACGCAGGGAAAGGATCCCTCCTCTCGAGCTAGGAGGCGGACACCAGGCTCCTCTGGATGTGGGCGGGACTCTCGTGCTTCCTCTCGAGTGGAGACGGGTATGTCGGGGAACTTCTTGAGTTGCAGCAAGGGTGTGAAGGACCCTTTCGGAAGTTCCAGAGGTTAGGTGTGATTAGCCTCGAGACGCCTCAGCGGAAATGGGCCTCATCTCGACCTGGAGGGGAGAACCTCCTGGATTTTCTCGAGTTGCGGCAGGTGCTCTCGACTTACGACGGGGACCTCAGGGACCCGCTCTGGTGGCCTCAGGAAAGGCCAGTCCCCATGCGAGTTGCTCGGGGGCCTCTCGGGATTCCTCTCCCCTCGATGCCGGGGCCTAAGATCTTGTGTGGAGTCGGTGCCGGAACCTGAGGATTCCTCCCCAGTGCTGACATGGATCTTGGGGTACTTCTGGATTCTCCCCAGGGGAGTCAGTCCTCGTCTCGAGTGGGGGCATGCACGTTCGCTTTCCTCCCGAGCTGTAGCAGCAGTGTCACGCTTCCCATCGCGTATATCAAGGGATCTGTGGCTTTCCCACGAGGCTTTCCCACAGGGCTGTCCCACGTGCCACCATGGTGTGAGTGGATCCTCGGCTTCAAAGTCGAAGCAGTGCAGGGAAACAGGTTTCCCTGGAATGGACTGAGACATCTGGGGGACACTGGGAATGGTGGCACGACCCTGAAGTTCCTCTCGCCTCTCCTGTGGAGAGCGCCTCCTCTTGACATGCGACGGGAACGCGGGGAATTCTTTCCCCACCACGCAGAGAAAGGATCCCTCCTCCCGAGCTAGGAGTCGGAAACGGGTCTCCTCTGGATATGGGCGGGACTCTCGTGCTTTCCTCTCAAGTGGAGACGGGTATGTCGGGGAACTTCTTGAGTTGACAGCAAGAGTGTGAAGGACCCTTTGGAAGTTCCAGATGTCAGATGTGATTAGCCTCCAGACGCCTCAGCGGAAATGGGCCTCATTTCGCCTGGAGGGTAGAACCTCCTGCATTTTCTCGAGTTGCGGCAGGTGCTCTCGACTTACGCCAGGGACTTCAGGGACCCGCTCTGGTGGCCTCAGGAAAGTCCAGTCCGCATGCGAGTTGCTCGGGGGACTCTCGGGATTCCTCTCCCGTCGATGCCGGGGCCTAAGACCTTGTGTGGAGTCCGGTGCCGGAACTGAGGATTCCTCTCCAGTGCTGACATGGATCTTGGGGTACTTCTGTAGTCTCCACAGGGGAGTCAGTCCTCATCTCGATTGGGGCCATGCACGTGCGCTTTCCTCCCAAGCTGTAGCAGCAGTGTTGCGCTTCCCTTGACGTGGATCAAGGGATCTGTTGCTTTCACTCCAGGCTTTACCACGAGGCTTTCCCACAGGGCTGTCCCACGTGCCACCGTGGTGTGAGTTGATCCTCGGCTTGAAAGTCGAGGCAGTGCAGGGAAAACAGCTTTCCCTGGAAAGGACTGAGACATCTGGGGGACTCTGGGAAATGGTGACACGACCCTTGAGTCCCTCTCGCCTTTCCTGTGGAGAGCGCCTCCTCTTGAGATGCGACGGGAACGCCGGGAATTCTTTCCCGACCCCGCAAGGAAAGGATCCCTTGTCTTCAGCTATGAGGCGGAAAAGGGGCTCCTCTGGATGTAGGCGGGACGCTCGTTCTTCCTCTCGAGTGGAGATGGGTATGTCGAGGAACTTCTTGAGTTGCAGCAAGGGTGTGAAGGACCCTTTGGAAGTTCCAGAGGTTAGGTGTGATTTAGCCTCGAGATGCCTCAGTAGAAGTGAGCCTCACCTCGCCTGGAGGGGAGAACTTCCTGGATTTTCTCGAGTTGCGGCAGGTGCTCTCAACTTACGACGGGGACTTCAGGGACGCCACTCTGGTGGCCTCAGGAAAGGCCAGTGCCCATGCGAGTTGCTCGGGGCGCCTCTTGGGATTCCACTCCCATCGATGCCGGAGCATAAGGCCTTGTGTGTGTAGTCGGTGCCGGAACCTGAGGATTTCTCTCCAGTGCTGACATGGATCTTGGGGAACTTTTGGAGTCTCCCCAGGGGAATCAGACCTCGTCTCGTGTGGGGCATGCACGTGCCTTTCCCTCCCTAGCTGTAGCAGCCAGGGTCACGCATCCCTTCGCGTGATCAAGGGATCTGTGGCTTTCCTCGAGGTTTTCACACGAGGCTTTCCCACGAGGCTTTCCCACAGGGCTGTCCCACGTGCCACCGTGGTTTGAGTCGAAAATCGGCTTGAAAGTCGAGGCAGTGCCGGGAAAACAGGTTTCCCTGGAATGGACTGAGACATCTGGGGACTCTGGGAATGGTGGCCACGACCCTGGCAGTTCCTCTCGCCTTTCCTGTGGAGAGCGCCTCCTCTTGAGATGCGACGGGAACGCCTGGGAATTTCTTTTCCGACCACGCAGGGAAAGATCC
>NW_017194756.1:0-9198 GCF_001704415.2 Capra hircus
ATGTGGGCGGGATTCTCGAGCTTCCTCTCGAGTGGAGACGGTTATGTCGGGGAACTTCTTGAGTTGCAGCAAGGGTGTGAAGGACCCTTGGAAGTTCCAGAGGTTAGGTGTGAATAGCCTCGAGACTCCTCAGCGGAAATGGGCCTCATCTCGCCTGGAGGGAAGAACCTCTGGATTTTCTCGAGTTGCGGCGGGTGCTCTCGTCTTATGATGGGACGACAGGGACCCTCTTTGGTGGCCTCAGGAAAGGCCAGTTCCATTCTACTTGCATGGGGCCTCTCGGGATCCTCTCCCGTCGATGCGGGGCCTAAGACCTTGTGTGGAGTCAGTGCCGGAACCTGAGGATTCCTCTGCTGTGCAGATATGGATCTTGGGGTACTTCTGGAGTCTCCCCAGGGGAGTCAGTCCTCGTCTCGACTGGGGGCATGCACGTGCGCTTTCCTCCTGAGCTGTAGCAGCACTGTCACGCTTCCTTCGCATGGATCAAGGGATCTGTGCTTTCCCTCGAGGCTTCCCACGAGGCTTTCCCAAGAGGCTTTCCCACGAGGCATTCCCACAGGGCTGTCCCACGAGACACCGTGATGTGAGTCGATCCTCGCTAGAAAGTCGAGGCACTGCAGGGAAAACAGGTTTCCCTGGAATGGACTGAGACATTTGGGGCCCTGGAATGGTGGCACGACCCTGGAGTTCCTCTCGCCTTTCCTGTGGAGAGCGCCTCCTCTTGAGATGCGACGGGAACGCCGGGAATTCTTTCCCGACCACGCAGGGAAAGGATCCCTCCTCTCGAGCTAGGAGGCGGAAACGGGGCTCCTCTGGATGTGGCGGGACTCTCGTGCCCCTCTCGAGTGAAGACGGGTACGTCGGGCAACTTCTTGAGTTGCAGCAAGGGTGTGAAGGACCCTTTGGAAGTTCCAGAGTCCAGGTTGATTAGCCTCGAGACGCCTCAGCGGAAATGGACTCATCTCGCCTGCAGGGGAAACCTCCTGGATTTTTTCGAGTTGCGGCAGGAGCTCTCGTCTTACGACGGGACCTCAGGGATCGCTCTGGTGGCCTCAGGAAAGGCCAGTCCCCATGCGAGTTGTTCAGGGGCCTCTCGGGATTCCTCTCCCGTCGATGCTGGGGCCTAGGACCTTGTGTGGAGTCAGTGAGGGAACCTGAGGATTCCTCTCCAGTGCTGACATGGATCTTGGGGTATTTCTGGAGTCCCCCCAAGGGAGTTAGGCCACGTCTCGAGTGGGGGCATGCACGTGCGCTTTCCTTCCGAGCTGTAGCAGGAGTGTCGCGCTTCCCTTCGCGTGGGTCAAGGGATCTTGGCTTTCCTCGAGGCTTTACCACAGGGCTGTCCCACGTGCCACCATGGTGTGAGTCGATCCTCGGCTTGAAAGTCGAGGCAGTGCAGGGAAAACAGGTTTCCCTGGAATGGACGGAGACATCCGGGAGACTCTGGGAATGTGGCACGACCCTAGAGTTCCTCTCGCCTTTCCTGTGGAGAGGCCTCCTCTTGAGATGCGACGGGAACGCCGGGAATTCTTTCCCAACCACGCAGGGAAAGAATCCCTCCTCTTGAGCTCGGAGGGGGAAACGGGGCTCCTCTGGATGTGGGTGGAACTCTCGTGCTTCCTCTCGAGTGGAGACGGGTATGTCGGGGAACTTCTTGAGTGCAGCAAGGGTGTGAAGGACCCTTTGGAAATTCCAGAGTTTAGGTGTGAATAGCCTCGAGACGCCTCAGCGGAAATGGGCCTCATCTCGCCTGGAGGGAGAACCTCCTGGATTTTCTCGAGTTGCGGCAGGTGCTCTCGGCTTACGACGGGGACCTCAGGGACCCGCTCTGGTGGCCTCAGGAAAGACCAGTCCCCATGCGAGTTGCTCGGGTGCCTCTGGGATTCCTCTCCCGTCGATGCCGGGCAAAAGACCTTGTGTGGAGTCGTTGCCGGAAACTGAGGATTCCTCTCCAGTGCAGACATGGAACTTGGGGTACTTCTGGAGTTTCCCCAGGTGAGTCAGTCCTCGTCTTCGAGTGGGGCATGCATGTGCGCTTTCCTCCGAGCTGTAGCAGCAGTGTCACGCTTTCCTTCGCGTGGATCAAGGGATCAGGGGCTTTACCTCGAGCTTTCCCACGAGGCTTTCCCTCGAGGCTTTTCCACAGGGCTGCCACCCACCGTGGTGTGAGTCGATCCTCGGCTTGAAAGTCGAGGCATGCTGGGAAAATTTCCCTGGAAACGGAGCCATCTGGAGGACTCTGGGAAACGACCCTGGAGTTCCTCTCGCCATTCCTCTGGAGAGCGCCTCCTCTTGAGATGCGACGGGAATGCCGGAAAATCTTTCCCGACCACGCAGGGAAAGGATCCCTCCTCCTGAGCGGAGGGGAAACTGGGCTCCTCTGGATGTGGTGGAACTCTCGTTCTTCCTGTCGAGTGGAGACGTGTATGTCGGGGAACTTCTTGAGTTGCAGCAAGGGTGTGAAGGACCCTTGGAAGTGCCACAGGTTAGGTGTGAATAGCCTGGAGACGCCTCAGCGGAAATGGGCCTCATCTCGCCTGGAGGGGAGAACCTCCTGGATTTTCTCGAGTGCGGCAGGTTCTCTCGACTTACGACGGGGGACCTCAGGGACCCGCTCTGGTGGCCTCAGGAAAGGCCAGTCCCCATGCGAGTTGCTCGGGGCCTCTCAGGATTCTTCTCCCTTCGATGCGCGGGCCTAAGATCTTGTGTTGGAGTCGGTCCCGGAACCTGAGGATTCCTCCCCAGTGCTGACATGGATCTTGGGGTACTTCTGGGCTCTCCCCAGGGGAGTCAGTCCTCGTTTCGAGTTGGGGTATTCACGTGAGCTTTTCCTCCCGAGCTGTAGCAGCAGTGTCACGCTTCCATTCGCCTGGATCAAGGTATCTGTGGATTTCCCTCTAGGCTTTCCCACGAGGCTTTCCCACGAGTATTTCCCACAGGGCTGTCCTACGTGCCACCGTGGTGTGAGTAGATCCTCGCTTGAAAGTCGAGGCAGTGCAGGGAAAACAGGATTCCCTGGAATGGACTGAGACATCTGGGGGACTCTGAGAATGCTTCACGACCCTGGAGTTCCTCTCGCCTTTCCTGTGGAGAGAGCGCCTCCTCTTAAGATGCGTCGGAACACCGGGAATTCTTTCCCCCACGCAGGGAAAGGATCCCTCCTCTCGAGCTAGGAGGCAGAAACGGGGCTCCTCTGGATGTGGGCGGGACTCTCGTGCTTCCTCTCGAGTGGAGATGGGTATGTCGGGGATCTTCTTGAGTTGCAGCAAGGGTGTGAAGTACCCTTTGGAAATTCCAGAGTTTAGGTGTGATTAGCCTCGAGACGCCTTAGCGGAAATGTGCCTCATTTCGCCTGGAGGGGAGAACCGCCTGGACGTTCTCGAGTTGCGGCAGGTGCTCTCGACTTACGACAGGGACCTCAGGGACCCGCTCTGGTGGCCTCAGGAAAGGCCAGTCCCAAGCGAGTAGCTCGCAGGCCTCTCGGGATTCCTCTCCCGTCGATGCCGGGCAAAGATCTTGTGTGGAATCGGTGCCAGAACCTGAGGATTCCTCTCCAGTGCAGACATGGATCTTGGGTACTTCTGGTGTCTCCCCAGGGTAGTCAGTCCTCGTCTCGAGTGGGGCATGCACGTGTGCTTTCCTCCCGAGCTCTAGCAGCAGTGTCGTGCTTCCCTTCGCGTGGATCAAGGATCTGTGGCTTTCCCTCGTGGCTTTCCCACGAGTCTTTCCCACGAGGCTTTCCCAAAGGCGGTCCCACGAGGCTTTCCCACAAGGCTTTCCCACAGGCTGTCCCACGTTCCACCGTGGTGTGAGTCGATCCTCGGCTTGAAAGTCGAGGCAGTGCAGGGAAAACAGGTTTCCTGGAATGGACGGAGACATCTGGGGGACTCTGGGAATGGTGGTAGGACCCTGGAGTTCCTCTCGCCTTGCCTGTGGAGAGCGCCTCCTCTTGAGATGCGACGGAAACGCCCTGAATTCTTTCCCGAGCACGCAGGGAATGGATCCCTCCTCTCGAGCTAGGAGGCGGAAATGGGCTACTGTGGATGTGGTGAGATTCTCGTGCTTCCTCTCGATTGGAGACGGGTATGTCGGGAACGTCTTGAGTTGCAGCAAGGGTGTGAAAGACCCTTTGGAAGTTCCAGAGGTTAGGTATGATTAGCCTCAAGACGCCTCAGCGGAATGAGCCTCATCTCGCCTGGAGGGGAGAACCTCCTGGATTTTCTCGAGTTGCGGCAGGTGCTCTCGACTTACGACGGGGACCTCAGGGACCCGCTCTGGTAGCCTCAGTAAAGGCCAGTCCCCATGCGAGTTGCTCGGGGGCCTCTCGGGATTCTTCTCCCTTCGATGCCGGGGCCTAAGATCTTGTGTGGAGTGGGTGCCGGAACGTGAGGATTCCTCTCCAGTGCTGACATGGATCTTGGGGTACTTCTGGAGTCTCCCCAGGGCAGTCAGTCCACTACTCGAGTGGGGGCATGCAGGTGCACATTTCTCCCGAGCTGTAGCAGCTGTGTCGCGCTTCCCTTCACGTGGAATAAAGGGATCTGTGGCTTTCCCTCGAGGCTTTCCCAAGAGGCTTTCCCACGAGGCTTTCCCACAGGGCTGTCCCACGTGCCACCGTGGTGTGAGTTGATCCTCGGCTTGAAAGTCGAGGCAGTGCCAGGGAAAACAGGTTTCCCTGGAATGGACTGAGACCTCTAGGGGACTTTAGGAATCGTAGCACGATCCTGGAGTTCTTCTCGCCTTTCCTGTGGAGAGCACCTCCTCTTGAGATGCTACGGGTACGCCGGGAATTCTTTTCCTGAACACGCAGGGAAAGGATCCCTCCTCTCAAACTAGGAGGCGGAAACGGGGCTCCTCTGTATGTGGGCGGGACTCTCGTGTTTCCTCTCGGGTGGAGTTGGGTATGTAGGGGAACTTCTTGAGTTGCAGCAAGGGTGTGAAGGACCCTTTGGAAGTTTCAGAGGTTAGGTGTGATTAGCTTCGAGATGCCTCAGGGGAAATGGGCCTCATTTTCGCCTGGAGGGGAGAACCTCCTGGATTTTCTCTAGTTGCAGCAGGTGCTCTAAACTTACCACGGGGACATCAGGGACCTGTTCTGGTGGCCTCAGAAAAGGCCAGTCCACATGTGAGTTGCTTGGGGGCCTCTCGGGATTCCTCTCCCGACGATGCTGGGGCCTAAGACCTTGAATGGAGTCGGTGCCGGAACCTGAGGATTCCTCTTCCAGTGCTGACATGGATCTTGGGGTACTTCTGGTATCTCCCCAGGGGAGTCAGTCCTCGTCTCGGGTGGGGGCATGCACGTGCGCTTTCCTCCCGAGCTGAAGCAGCAGTGTCACGCTTCCCTTCGCGTGGAACAAGGGATCTGTGGCATTCCCTCGAGGCTTTCCCACGAGGTTTCCCACGAGGCTTTTTCCACAGGGCTGTCCCACGTGCCACCATGGTGTGAGTCGATTCCTCGGCTTGAAAGTCGAAAACAGTGCTAGGGAACACAGGTTTCCCTGGAATGGACTGAAAGCCATCTGGGGGACTCTGGAGAATGGTGGCATCGGACCCTGGAGTTCTTCTCGCCTTTCCTGCTGGAGAGCGCCTCCTCTTGAGATGCGACGGGTAACTGCCGGGAATTCTTTCCCGTAGCACGCAGGGAAAGTATCCCTCCTCTCTGAGCTAGGCAGGCGGAAATCTGGGCTCACTCTGGATATGTGCGGGACTCTCGGCATTCCTCTCGAGTGGAGAACGGGTATGTCGGGGAACTTCTTGAGTTGCAGCAAGGGTGTGAAGGACCCTTTGGAACTTCCAGAGTTAAAGGTGTGATTAGCCTCCAGGACGCCTCAGCGGAAATGGGCCTCATCTCGCCTGGAAGGGAGAACCTCCTGGATTTTCTCGAGATTGCTGGCAGGTGCATCTAGACTTACGATCGGGGACCTCAGGGATCGCGCTCTGGTGGCCTCAGGAAAGGCCAGTTCCCATTGCGAGTTGCTCGGGGACCTCTCGGGATTCCTCTCCCGTCGATGCTGGCGGCCTAATGACCTTGTGTGGAGTCAGTGCCAGAACCTGAGGATTCCTCTCCAGTGCTACATGGATCTTAGGGCTACTTTCTGGAGTCTCCCCAGGGGAGTCAGCCCTCGTCTCGAGGTGGGCATGCAAGTGCAGCTTTCCTCCCGAGCTGTAGCAGCAGTGTAACGTGCTTCCCTTCGCGTGGAATCAAGGGATCTGTGGTCTTTCCCTCGAGGCTTTCCCACGAGGCTTTCCCACGAGGTTTCCCACAGGGCTGCTCCCACTGTGCCACCGTAGGATGTGAGTCGATCCTTCAGGCTTGAAAGTCGAGGCAGTGCAGGGAAAACAGATTTCCCTGGAATGGACTGAGACTATCTCAGGGGACTCTGGAATGGTGGCACGACCCTGGAGTTCCTCTCGCCTTTCCTATGGAGAGCAGCCTCCTCTTGAGATGCGACGGGAACACCAGGAAATTTTTCCAGAGCCACGCAGGGTAAGGATCCCCTCCTCTCGAGCTAGGAGGCGGAAACGGGGCTCATTCTGGATGTGGGCGGGACTCTCGTGACTTCCTCTCGAGTGGAGACGGGTATGTCGGGGAACTTCTTGAGTTGCAGCAGGGGTGTGAAGGACCCTTTGGAAGTTCCAGATGTTAGATGTGATTAGTCTCGAGACGCCTCAGCGGAAATGGGCCTCATCTAGCGCATGGAGGGGAGAACCTCCTGGATTTTCTCGAGTTGCGGCAGGTGCTCTCGACTTACGATGGGACCTCAGGGACCCGCTCTGGCCTCAGGAAAGGCCAGTCCCCATGCGAGTTGCTCGGGGCCTCTCGGGATTCTTCCCGATGCCGGGCCTAAGACCTTGTGAGTGGTGCGGGAACCTGAGGATTCCTCTCCAGTGCTGACATGGATCTGGGGTACTTCTGGAGTCTCCCCAAGTCAGTCCTCGTCTCGTTTGGGTGCATGCACGTGCGCTTTTCTCCCGAGCTGTAGCAGCAGTGTCACTCTTCCCTACGCGTGGATCAAGGGATCTGTGGCTTTCCCTCGAGGCTTTCCCACGAGGCTTTCCCACGAGGCTTTCCCACAGGGCTGTCCAACGTGCCAATCGCGGTGTGAGTCCATCCTCGGCTTGAAAGTCGACGCAGTGCAGGGAAAACAGGTTTCCCTGGAATGGACTGAAACATCTGGGGGGACTCTGGGAATGGGGCCTGATACTGGAGTTCCTCTCGCCTTTCCTGTGGAGAGCGCCTACTCTTGAGATGAGACGGGAACGCTAGGAATTCTTTCCCGACCACGCAGGGAAAGGATGCCTCCTCTCGAGCTAGCAGGCGGAAACGGGGCCTCTCTGGATATGGGCGGACCCTCGGGTTCCTCTTGAGTGGAGACGGTATGTCGGGGAACTTCTTGAGTTGCAGCAAGGAAGTGACGGACCCTTTGGAAGTTCCAGAGGTAAGGTGTGATTAGCCTCGAGATACCTCAGCGGAAATAGGTCTCAGCTCGCCTGGAGGAGAACCTCCTGGATTTTCTCGAGTTGCGGCTGGTGCTCTCGACTTATGACGGGAACTCAGGGACCCGGTGTGGTGGCCTCAGGAAAGGCCAGTCCCCATGCGAGTTGCTCGGGCCTATCGGGATTCCTCTCCGTCGATGCTGGGCCTAAGACATGGTGTGGACTCAGTGCCAGAACCTGAGAATTCCTCTCCAGTGCCGACATGGATCTTGGGGTACTTCTGGATTCTCCCCAGGGCAGTCAGTCCTCGTCTCGAGTGGGGGCATGCACGTGCGCTTTCCTCCCGAGCTGTAGCAGCAGTGTCGCGCTTCCCTTCGCGTGGATCAAGGGATCTGTGTCTTTCCCTCGAGGCTTTCCCACGAGGCTTTCCCACAGGGCTGTCCACGTGTCACCGTGGTGTGAGTCGATCCTCGGATTGAAAGTCGAGGCAGTGCAGGGAAAAACAGGTTTCCCTGGAATGGACTGAGACATCCAGGGGACTTTGGGAATGGGGCTTTGAGACTGGAGATCCTCTCGCCTTTCCTGTGGAGAGCGCCTACACTTGAGATGAGACGGGAACGCTAGGAATACTTTTCCCGACCACGCAGGAAAGGATACCTCCTCTCGAGCTAGCAGGCTGAATCGGGGCCACTCTGGATATGGGCGGGACCCTTGGGATCCTCTTGAGTGGAGACGGGTATGTCTGGGAACTTCTTGAGTTGCAGCAAGGGTGTGAAGGACCCTTTGGAAGTTCCAGAGTTTAAGTGTGATTACCCCCTTGTTGCCTCAGAGGAAATGGGCCTCATCTCGCCTGGATTGGAGAACCTCCTGGATTTTCTCGAGTTGTGTCAGGTGCTCTCGACTTACGATGGGGACCTCAGGGACCCGCTCTGGTGGCCTCAGGAAAGGCCAGTCCCCATGCGAATTGCTCTGGGGCTCTCGGGATTCCTCTCCCCGTAGATTCCGGGGTCTAAGACCTTGTGTGGAGTCGGTGCGGAACCTGAGCATTCCTCTCCAGTGCTGACATGGATCTTGGGGTACTTCTGGAGTCTCCCCAGGGGAGTCAGTCCTCATCTCGAGTGGGGCTATGCACTTGCGCTTTCCTCTCGAGCTGTAGCAGCAGTGTCACGCTTCCCTTCACGTGGATCAAGGGATCTGTGTCTTTCCCTCGAGGCTTTCCCACGAGGCTTTCCCACAGGGATGTCCCACGTGCCACCGTTGTGTGAGTCGATCCGTGGCTTGAAAGTCGAAGCAGTGCAGGAAAACAGGTTTCCCTGGAATGGACTGAGACATCTGGGGGACTTTGGGAATATGGCACGACCCTGGAGTTCCTCTCGCCTTTCCTGTGGAGAGCGCCTCCATTTGAGATGCGACGGAACACCGGGAATTCTTTCCCGCCCACGCCGAAAGGATCCCTCCTCTCGAGCTAGGAGGCGGAAACGGGGCTCCTCTGGATGTGGGCGGACTCTCGTGCTTCCTCTCGAGTGGAACGGGTATGTCGGGGAACTTCTTGAGTTGCAGCAAGGGTGTGAAGGACCCTTTGAAGTTCCAGATGTTAGATGTGATTAGCCTTGAGATGCCTCAGCGGAAATGGGCCTCATCTCGCCTGGAGGGAGAACCTCCTGGATTTCCTCGAGTTGCGCGCAGTGCTCTCGACTTACGACGGGACCTCAGGGACCGCTCTGGTGGCCTCAGGAAAGGCCAGTCCCATGCGAGTTGCTC
>NW_017194757.1:0-9197 GCF_001704415.2 Capra hircus
ATGAAGACGTAAGGTTCCCTAGCACTCTCCTCCCCAGCAGAGACATGTGCAGGTGGTTGGGGCCTGATCCTGCGTGTCTGGCGTTCCTGCCCACAGCCCCAACTCAGGGGAAGCAGCCCCTGAGGCAAGACCTGCTGGAGGAGCCCTGCGCCCCGCCTGATAGGCGAGTGCACAGCAGCAGTGGAAGCGATCCTCCTCGGGGAAGAGGAGGCAGCCCAGCCCCGTCAAGTTGAAAGCCCTGCTTGCACGGAGCTAAGTGGCCTCCAGTACGGCAGAGCTCTAGCTCTGCTCAGAGCCCCGATCTGCAGAGTTCCTGGCGCGAGGCTGCTCTGCCGGGCTAGCCTTGCCCAGACTTGCCTTGCTTTTAGGCTGCCTCTCCAGGAAGGAGCAGGCAGCAGGAGCCTGGGAGTCGCCACTGGCGCCTTCTTGCCTCAGCTCCAATCCTGCCTTGCCTTTGCATTAGGTCCCAGTCCTCCTTAAGGAGAGCTTAGGGGCTGGTGGGTTGCACACTGCCAAGGGCTCCAGCAGTGAGAATTCTGTCAGAGGGAAGGAAGGGCAACTGCAGGGCTCCTCCAGCGGTTGCTTGGCGCCCAGATCAGCGCCACACGGAGAGCACCAGGCTCCCAGGGCCCCTGGCTGGGGTTTTCAGCCCCGCACACACACGGAGGCTTTTTGGGTGCCCAGAAAGTGTATGACAGACGTAGGTTCCCTAGCACTCTCCTCCCCAGCAGAGACATGTGCAGGTGTTTTGGGCCTGATCCTGCGTGTCTGGGTTCCTGCCCACAGCCCCAACTCAGGGGAAGCAGCCCCTGAGGCAAGACCTGCTGGAGGAGCCCTGCGCCCCGCCGATAGGCGAGTGCACAGCCAGCAGGGAAGCGAGCCTCCTCGGGGGAAGAGGAGGCAGCAAGTCCCGTCAAGCTGAAATCCCTGCTTACACGAAGCTAAGTGCGACTCCAGTACGGCAGATCTCTAGCTCTGTTCAGAGGCCCGATCTGGCAGAGTTCCTGGCACCAAGATGCTCTGCCATAGGCGAGCCTTGCGCAGACTTGCCTTGCTTTAAGGCTCCCTCCCCAGGAAGGAGCAGGCTGTGTGAGGCTCGGAAACGCCACTGGCGCCTTCCTGGCTTCAGCTCTACCCTGCCTTGCCTTTGCACTTAGGTCCCAAGCGTCCTTGAGGAGGGCTTAGGGGCTGGTGGGTTGCACACTGCCAAGGGCTCCAGCAGTGAAAGCTCTGTCAGAGGAAGCGAAGGGCAACAGCAGGGCTCCTTCAGCGGTTCCTTGGCCGCCCAGACAAAGCTCCGCACGGAGAGCACCAGGTTCCAAGGGCCCCTGGCTGGGTTTTGCATCCCCACACTCCCAGAGGCTGACTCCGTGGGTGCCTAGAAAGTGTGTGAGAGACGTAGGTTCCCTAGCACTCTCCTCCCCAGCAGAGACATGTGCAGGTGGTTGGGGCCTTATCCTGCGTGTCTGGGTTCCCGCCCACAGCCTCAACTCAGGGGAAGCAGCCCCTGAGGCAAGACCTGCTGGAGGAGCCCTGCGCGCCCGCCTGATAGGCGAGAGCACAGCCAGCAGTGTAGCGAGCCTCCTCGGGAGAAGAGGAGGCAGCCGAGCCCAGTCAAGAGGAAAGCCCTGCTTGCACGGAGCTAAGTGGGCCTCCAGTACGGCAGAGCTCTAGCTCTGCTCAGAGCCCCGATCTGGCAGAGTTTCTGGCGCGAGGCTGCTCGGCCGGGGGCTCGCCTTGCCCAGACTTGCCTTGCTTTTAGGCTCCCTCCCAGGAAGGAGCTGTCTGAGCGAGCCTGGGAGACGCCACTGGTGCCTTCCTTGCCTCAGCTCCAATCCTGCCTTGCCTTTGCACATAGGTGCCAGGCGTGGTTGGGGAGGGCTTAGGGGTGTGGGTTGCACACTGCCAAGGGCTTCAGCAGTGAGAGCTCTGTCAGAGGGAAGGGAAGGGCAACTGCAGGGCTCCTCCAGCGGTTTCTAGGCCGCCTAGAATCAGCGCCGCACCGAGAGCACCAGGCTCCCAGGGCCCCTGGCTGGGGTTTTCAGCCCCGCACACACGGAGGCTGATTCCTTGGGTGCCCAGAAAGTGTATGACAGACGTAGGTTCCCTAGCACTCTCCTCCCCAGCAGAGACATGTGCAGGTGGTTTGGGCCTGATCCTGCGTGTCTGGGTTCCTGCCCACAGCCCCAACTCAGGGAAGCAGCCCCTGAGGCAAGACCTGCTGGAGGAGCCCTGCGCCCCCGCCTGATAGGCGAGTGCACAGCCAGCAGGGAAGCGAGCCTCCTCGGGGAAGAGGAGGCAGCCAGCCCCGTCAAGTTGAAAGCCCTGCTTGCACGGAGCTAAGTGCGCCTCCAGTACGGCAGAGCTCTAGCTCTGCTCAGAGCCCCGATCTGGCAGAGTTCCTGGCGCGAGGCTGCTCTGCCGGGGGCTAGCCTTGCCCAGACTTGCCTTGCTTTTAGGCTGCCTCTCCAGGAAGGAGCAGGCAGCAGGAGCCTGGGAGTCGCCACTGGCGCCTTTCTTGCCTCAGCTCCAATCCTGCCTTGCCTTTGCACTTAGGTCCCAGTCCTCCTTAAGGAGAGCTTAGGGGGCTGGTGGGTTGCACACTGCCAAGGGCTCCAGCAGTGAGAATTCTGTCAGAGGGAAGGGAAGGGCAACTGCAGGGCTCCTCCAGCGGTTGCTTGGCCGCCCAGATTCAGCGCCACACGGAGAGCACCAGGCTCCCAGGGCCCTGGCTGGGGTTTTCAGCCCCGCACACACGGAGGCTGATTCCTTGGGTGCCAGAAAGTGTATGACAGACGTAGGTTCCCTAGCACTCTCCTCCCCAGCAGAGACATGTGCAGGTGTTTTGGGGCCTGATCCTGCGTGTCTGGGTTCCTGCCCACAGCCCCAACTCAGGGAAGCAGCCCTGAGGCAAGACCTGCTGGAGGAGCCCTGCGCCCCGCCTGATAGGCGAGTGCACAGCCAGCAGGGAAGCGAGCCTCCTCGGGGAAGAGGAGGCAGCAAGTCCCCGTCAAGCTGAAATCCCTGCTTACACGAAGCTAAGTGCGACTCCAGTACGGCAGATCTCTAGCTCTGTTCAGAGGCCCGATCTGGCAGAGTTCCTGGCACAAGATGCTCTGCCATAGGCGAGCCTTGCGCAGACTTGCCTTGCTTTAAGGCTCCCTCCCCAGGAAGGAGCAGGCTGTGTGAGGCTCGGAAACGCCACTGGCGCCTTCCTGGCTTCAGCTCTACCCCTGCCTTGCCTTTGCACTTAGGTCCCAAGCGTCCTTGAGGAGGGCTTAGGGGCTGGTGGGTTGCACACTGCCAAGGGCTCCAGCAGTGAAAGCTCTGTCAGAGGGAAGCGAAGGGCAACAGCAGGGGCTCCTTCAGCGGTTCCTTGGCCGCCCAGACAAAGCTCCGCACGGAGAGCACCAGGTTCCAAGGGCCCCTGGCTGGGTTTTGCATCCCCACTCCCAGAGGCTGACTCCGTGGGTGCCTAGAAAGTGTGTGAGAGACGTAGGTTCCCTAGCACTCTCCTCCCCAGCAGAGACATGTGCAGGTGGTTGGGGCCTTTATCCTGCGTGTCTGGGTTCCCGCCCACAGCCTCAACTCAGGGGAAGCAGCCCCTGAGGCAAGACCTGCTGGAGGAGCCCTGCGCGCCCGCCTGATAGGCGAGAGCACAGCCAGCAGTGTAGCGAGCCTCCTCGAAGAAGAGAGGCAGCCCCAGTCAAGAGGAAAGCCCTGCTTGCACGGAGCTAAGTGGGCCTCCAGTACGGCAGAGCTCTAGCTCTGCTCAGAGCCCGATCTGGCAGAGTTTCTGGCGCGAGGCTGCTCGGCCGGGGGCTCGCCTTGCCCAGACTTGCCTTGCTTTTTTAGGCTCCCTCCCCAGGAAGGAGCTGTCTGAGCGAGCCTGGGAGACGCCACTGGTGCCTTCCTTGCCTCAGCTCCAATCCTGCCTTGCCTTTGCACATAGGTGCCAGGCGTCGTTGGGGAGGGCTTAGGGGTGGTGGGTTGCACACTGCCAAGGGCTTCAGCAGTGAGAGCTCTGTCAGAGGGAAGGGAAGGGCAACTGCAGGGCTCCTCCAGCGGTTTCTAGGCCGCCTAGAATCAGCGCCGCACCGAGAGCACCAGGCTCCCAGGGCCCCTGGCTGGGGTTTTCAGCCCCGCACACACGGAGGCTGATTCCTTGGGTGCCAGAAAGTGTATGACAGACGTAGGTTCCTAGCACTCTCCTCCCCAGCAGAGACATGTGCAGGTGTTTGGGCCTGATCCTGCGTGTCTGGGCCCACAGCCCCAACTCAGGGGAAGCAGCCCCTGAGGCAAGACCTGCTGGAGGAGCCCTGCGCCCCGCCTGATAGGCGAGTGCACAGCCAGCAGGGAAGCGAGCCTCCTCGGGGGAAGAGGAGGCAGCCAGCCCCGTCAAGTTGAAAGCCCTGCTTGCACGGAGCTAAGCGCCTCCAGTACGGCAGAGCTCTAGCTCTGCTCAGAGCCCCGATCTGGCAGAGTTCCTGGCGCGAGGCTGCTCTGCGGGGGCTAGCCTTGCCCAGACTTGCCTTGCTTTTAGGCTGCCTCTCCAGGAAGGAGCAGGCAGCAGGAGCCTGGGAGTCGCCACTGGCGCCTTTCTTGCCTCAGCTCCAATCCTGCCTTGCCTTTGCACTTAGGTCCAGTCCTCCTTAAGGAGAGCTTAGGGGCTGGTGGGTTGCACACTGCCAAGGCTCCAGCAGTGAGAATTCTGTCAGAGGGAAGGAAGGGCAACTGCAGGCTCCTCCAGCGGTTGCCGCCCAGAATCAGCGCCCACGGAGAGCACCAGGCTCCCAGGCCCCTGGCTGGGTTTTCAGCCCCGCACACACGGAGGCTGATTCCGGGCCCAGAAAGTGTATGACAGACGTAGGTTCCCTAGCACTCTCCTCCCCAGCAGAGACATGTGCAGGTGTTTGGGCTGATCCTGTGCTGGGTTCCTGCCACAGCCCCAACTCAGGGGAAGCAGCCCCTGAGGCAAGACCTGCTGGAGGAGCCCTGCGCCCCCGCCTGATAGGCGAGTGCACAGCCAGCAGGGAAGCGAGCCTCCTCGGGGGAAGAGGAGGCAGCAAGTCCCCGTCAAGCTGAAATCCCTGCTTCACGAAGCTAAGTGCGACTCCAGTACGGCAGATCTCTGCTGTTCAGAGGCCCGATCTGGCAGAGTTCCTGGCACCAAGATGCTCTGCCATAGGCGAGCCTTGCGCAGACTTGCCTTGCTTTAAGGCTCCCTCCCCAGGAAGGAGCAGGCTGTGTGAGGCTCGGAACGCCACTGGCGCCTTCCTGGCTTCAGCTCTACCCCTGCCTTGCCTTTGCACTTAGGTCCCAAGCGTCCTTGAGGAGGGCTTAGGGGGCTGGTGGGTTGCACACTGCCAAGGGCTCCAGCAGTGAAAGCTCTGTCAGAGGGAAGCGAAGGGCAACAGCAGGGCTCCTTCAGCGGTTCCTTGGCCGCCCAGACAAAGCTCCGCACGGAGAGCACCAGGTTCCAAGGGCCCCTGGCTGGGTTTTGCATCCCCACACTCCCAGAGGCTGACTCCGTGGGTGCCTAGAAAGTGTGTGAGAGACGTAGGTTCCCTAGCACTCTCCTCCCCAGCAGAGACATGTGCAGGTGGTTGGGGCCTTATCCTGCGTGTCTGGGTTCCCGCCCACAGCCTCAACTCAGGGGAAGCAGCCCCTGAGGCAAGACCTGCTGGAGGAGCCCTGCGCGCCGCCTGATAGGCGAGAGCACAGCCAGCAGTGTAGCGAGCCTCCTCGGAGAAGAGGAGGCAGCCGAGCCCAGTCAAGAGGAAAGCCCTGCTTGCACGGAGCTAAGTGGGCCTCCAGTACGGCAGAGCTCTAGCTCTGCTCAGAGCCCCGATCTGGCAGAGTTTCTGGCGCGAGGCTGCTCGGCCGGGGCTCGCCTTGCCCAGACTTGCCTTGCTTTTAGGCTCCCTCCCCAGGAAGGAGCTGTCTGAGCGAGCCTGGGAGACGCCACTGGTGCCTTCCTTGCCTCAGCTCCAATCCTGCCTTGCCTTTGCACATAGGTGCCAGGCGTCGTTGGGGAGGCTTAGGGGGTGGTGGGTTGCACACTGCCAAGGGCTTCAGCAGTGAGAGCTCTGTCAGAGGGAAGGGAAGGGCAACTGCAGGGCTCCTCCAGCGGTTTCTAGGCCGCCTAGAATCAGCGCCGCACGAGAGCACCAGGCTCCCAGGGCCCCTGGCTGGGGTTTTCAGCCCCGCACACACGGAGGCTGATTCCTTGGGTGCCCAGAAAGTGTATGACAGACGTAGGTTCCCTAGCACTCTCCTCCCCAGCAGAGACATGTGCAGGTGGTTGGGGCCTGATCCTGCGCGTGTCTGGGTTCCTGCCCACAGCCCCAACTCAGGGGAAGCAGCCCCTGAGGCAAGACCTGCTGGAGGAGCCCTGCGCCCCCGCCTGATAGGCGAGTGCACAGCCAGCAGGGAAGCGAGCCTCCTCGGGGGGAAGAGGAGGCAGCCCAGCCCCGTCAAGTTGAAAGCCCTGCTTGCACGGAGCTAAGTGCGCCTCCAGTACGGCAGAGCTCTAGCTCTGCTCAGAGCCCCGATCTGGCAGAGTTCCTGGCGCGAGGCTGCTCTGCCGGGGCTAGCCTTGCCCAGACTTGCCTTGCTTTTAGGCTGCCTCTCCAGGAAGGAGCAGGCAGCAGGAGCCTGGGAGTCGCCACTGGCGCCTTTCTTGCCTCAGCTCCAATCCTGCCTTGCCTTTGCACTTAGGTCCCAGTCCTCCTTAAGGAGAGCTTAGGGCTGGTGGGTTGCACACTGCCAAGGGCTCCAGCAGTGAGAATTCTGTCAGAGGGAAGGGAAGGGCAACTGCAGGGCTCCTCCAGCGGTTGCTTGGCCGCCCAGATTCAGCGCCACACGGAGAGCACCAGGCTCCCAGGGCCCCTGGCTGGGTTTTCAGCCCCGCACACACGGAGGCTGATTCCTTGGGTGCCCAGAAAGTGTATGACAGACGTAGGTTCCCTAGCACTCTCCTCCCCAGCAGAGACATGTGCAGGTGTTTGGGGCCTGATCCTGCGTGTCTGGGTTCCTGCCCACAGCCCCAACTCAGGGGAAGCAGCCCCTGAGGCAAGACCTGCTGGAGGAGCCCTGCGCCCCGCCTGATAGGCGAGTGCACAGCCAGCAGGGAAGCGAGCCTCCTCGGGGGAAGAGGAGGCAGCAAGTCCCCGTCAAGCTGAAATCCCTGCTTACACGAAGCTAAGTGCGACTCCAGTACGGCAGATCTCTAGCTCTGTTCAGAGGCCCGATCTGGCAGAGTTCCTGGCACCAAGATGCTCTGCCATAGGCGAGCCTTGCGCAGACTTGCCTTGCTTTAAGGCTCCCTCCCCAGGAAGGAGCAGGCTGTGTGAGGCTCGGAAACGCCACTGGCGCCTTCCTGGCTTCAGCTCTACCCCTGCCTTGCCTTTGCACTTAGGTCCCAAGCGTCCTTGAGGAGGGCTTAGGGGCTGGTGGGTTGCACACTGCCAAGGGCTCCAGCAGTGAAAGCTCTGTCAGAGGAAGCGAAGGGCAACAGCAGGGCTCCTTCAGCGGTTCCTTGGCCGCCCAGACAAAGCTCCGCACGGAGAGCACCAGGTTCCAAGGGCCCCTGGCTGGGTTTTGCATCCCCACACTCCCAGAGGCTGACTCCGTGGGTGCCTAGAAAGTGTGTGAGAGACGTAGGTTCCCTAGCACTCTCCTCCCCAGCAGAGACATGTGCAGGTGGTTGGGGCCTTATCCTGCGTGTCTGGGTTCCCGCCCACAGCCTCAACTCAGGGAAGCAGCCCCTGAGGCAAGACCTGCTGGAGGAGCCCTGCGCGCCCGCCTGATAGGCGAGAGCACAGCCAGCAGTGTAGCGAGCCTCCTCGGGAGAAGAGGAGGCAGCCGAGCCCAGTCAAGAGGAAAGCCCTGCTTGCACGGAGCTAAGTGGGCCTCCAGTACGGCAGAGCTCTAGCTCTGCTCAGAGCCCCGATCTGGCAGAGTTTCTGGCGCGAGGCTGCTCGGCCGGGGGCTCGCCTTGCCCAGACTTGCTTTTAGGCTCCCTCCCAGGAAGGAGCTGTCTGAGCGAGCCTGGGAGACGCCACTGGTGCCTTCCTTGCCTCAGCTCCAATCCTGCCTTGCCTTTGCACATAGGTGCCAGGCGCGTGGTTGGGAGGGCTTAGGGGGTGGTGGGGTTGCACACTGCCAAGGGCTTCAGCAGTGAGAGCTCTGTCAGAGGGAAGGGAAGGGCAACTGCAGGGCTCCTCCAGCGGTTTCTAGGCCGCCTAGAATCAGCGCCGCACCGAGAGCACCAGGCTCCCAGGGCCCCTGGCTGGGTTTTCAGCCCCGCACACACGGAGGCTGATTCCTTGGGTGCCCAGAAAGTGTATGACAGACGTAGGTTCCCTAGCACTCTCCTCCCCAGCAGAGACATGTGCAGTGGTTGGGGCCTGATCCTGCGTGTCTGGGTTCCTGCCCACAGCCCCAACTCAGGGGAAGCAGCCCCTGAGGCAAGACCTGCTGGAGGAGCCCTGCGCCCCCGCCTGATAGGCGAGTGCACAGCCAGCAGGGAAGCGAGCCTCCTCGGGGGGAAGAGGAGGCAGCCCAGCCCCGTCAAGTTGAAAGCCCTGCTTGCACGGAGCTAAGTGCGCCTCCAGTACGGCAGAGCTCTAGCTCTGCTCAGAGCCCCGATCTGGCAGAGTTCTGGCGCGAGGCTGCTCTGCCGGGGGCTAGCCTTGCCCAGACTTGCCTTGCTTTTAGGCTGCCTCTCCAGGAAGGAGCAGCAGCAGGAGCCTGGGAGTCGCCACTGGCGCCTTTCTTGCCTCAGCTCCAATCCTGCCTTGCCTTTGCACTTAGGTCCCAGTCCTCCTTAAGGAGAGCTTAGGGCTGGTGGGTTGCACACTGCCAAGGGCTCCAGCCGTGAGAATTCTGTCAGAGGGAAGGGAAGGGCAACTGCAGGGCTCCTCCAGCGGTTGCTTGGCCGCCCAGATTCAGCGCCACACGGAGAGCACCAGGCTCCCAGGGCCCCTGGCTGGGGTTTTCAGCCCCGCACACACGGAGGGATTTCCTTGGGTGCCAGAAAGTGTATGACAGACGTAGGTTCCCTAGCACTCTCCTCCCCAGCAGAGACATGTGCAGGTTTTGGGGCCTGATCCTGCCGTGTTCTGGGTTCCTGCCCACAGCCCCAAACTCAGGGGAAGCACCCCTGAGGCAAGACCTGCTGGAGGAGCCCTGCG
>NW_017194758.1:0-20653 GCF_001704415.2 Capra hircus
ATTTAACTTCTTATGCAGAGTGCATCATGAGAAATGTTGGACTGGATGAAGCACAAGTTGGAATCAAGATTGTCGGAAGAAATATCAAATAACCTTAGATGCAGATTACATCACACTTATGGCTGAAAGCAAAGAACTAAAGAGCCTCTTGATGATAGTGAAAGAGGAGAGTGAAAAAGTTGGCTTAAAACTCAACATTCAGAAACTAAGATCATAGCATCTGGTCCATATCACTTCCTGGCAAATAGGGGGAAACAGTGGAAATAGTAACAACTTTTTTTTTTTTTGGCTCCAAAATTACTGCAGATGGTGACTGCAGCCATGAAATTAAAAGACGCTTGCTCCTTGGAAGAAAAGCTATGACCAACCTAGACAGCATATTAAAAGCAGAGACATTTCTTTGCCAACAAAGACGGTCTAGTCAAAGCTATGGTTTTTTCCAGTAGTCCTGTATGGATGTGAGAGTTGGACTATAAAGAAAGCTGAGCACCGAAAAATTGATGCTTTTTGAACTGTGGTTTGGAGAAGACTCTTGAGAGTCCCTTGGACTGCAAGGAGATCCAACCAGTCCCTCCTAAAGGAAATCAGTCCTGCACATTCATTGGAAGGACTGATGCTGAAGCTGAAACTCCAGTACTTTGGCCACCTGATGTGAAGAACCGACTCATTGGAAAAGACCCTGATGCTGGGAAAGATTGAAGGTGGGAGGAGAAAGGGATGACAGAGGATGAGGTGGTTGGATGGCATCACCGACTGAATGGACATGAGTTAGAGAAAACCCGAGTTGGTGATGGACAGGGAGGCCTGGCATGCTGCAGTCCATGGTGTTGCAAAGAGTCAGACATGACTGAGGAACTGAACTGAACTGAATTGAAACTAAGAGGGACCTGATGTGACTCCTAAGAATTACTCAGTGCTATCTAAGTGTGTTTGACCTATGCCAAGGTGGATGCAGGAACAGCAGTGAAACTAGGGTGTGAGTGGGTGCTCACAGTATCTGACAGAGATGCTTCTAGTTGTTATCACAATTGCAGATTGCATGTCCAGGTTATTAATCACATCAGAACAACTGGACTGGAGGAAGATATTGTCAGTTATCACAGTGAATTCCCTAAGGTAGAAGGCTGGACTTAGGATAGTATCACCCCATCTAATGGGATGGTGGGACAGGGGAGCCCTGAAGACATCTGCAGTAGGTCCTTAACAGCCACAGCCAATCAGCTCTTGGGTGTTTATGTACAGGAAGATCATTGGAAAAGTGATCTTTTCTAATCTCACCTTCAGCAGATCTTTGATGATTCTAGTTGATGCCCTTAAGGAAACAATTCTTTTCCTTTTTAAAAAGTACTTTATTGAGGTATGTCTGACATACACACTGCTTGATAAGTATGCATTTGTGAAACCACTACAGCACTTATGTTGTAAATCTATTCATCTCTTCAAAATGTTTTCTTCCATTCTCTTTATCATTCTTATTAAAAATAATTATTTTCAAGGTGAATTTGAATTTAGTTAGAAACTTTTGTTTTAAACAAACCTGTTTTCTGGCATCTCAAGTAACTTCCTCATTGTCACAATGTCATAATCATGGTTCCAACTGAAGATAAATTTGTGGAAATACTACAGGTGTCTCTACCATATTTTGATAAATCAGCATCTGAGTGAAAATGGAGTGTGTGATGTTGAAACTTTAAATTAGAACCCCAATGTTACCCTAAGAAAATGATGTCTTGTTATTAATTCCAGTTAAGATATACTTAGAAGTAGAGATTTGGAAGTGCTCTGATATTTAACAAAGCCTGTCTAGTCAAGGCTATGGTTTTCCAGTGGTCATGTATGGATGTGAGAGTTGGACTGTGAGAAAGCAGAGCACCGAAGAATTGATGCTTTTGAACTGTGGTGTTGGAGAAGACTCTTGAGAGTCCCTTGGACTGCAAGGAGATCCAACCAGTCCATTCTAAAGGAGATCAGTCCTGGGTGTTCATTGGAAGGACTGATGCTAAAGCTGAAACTCCAGTACTTTGGCCACCTCATGTGAAGAGTTGACTCATTGGAAAAGACTCTGATGCTGGGAGGGATTGGGGCAGGAGGAGAAGGGGATGACAGGATGAGATGGCTGGATGGCATCACTCGATGGACGTGAGTTTGGGTGAACTCCAGGAGTTGGTGATGGACAGGGAGGCCTGGCGTGCTGTGATTCATGGGGTCGCAAGTCACACAACTGAGTGACTGAACTGAACTGAACTGAACTAATATTTAAACCCTGATTGTGGTTTGTACACCCTCACTACCATTGCTCTAACTTAGACTCTCACATTTTTATGAACGGTCCAGGTTCCTTCTATTTCTCTTTTTGTCACTAGTTTCCTGGTCTCTTTTTTCTGTATTTTCAGACATATTTTAATGATGTGAAGATAAGTCAAAGTGGGTGATGTAGCAGAAAAGATTAGAATAGCATGTGTTCATTATTAATCAAAACTCTTGGAGTTTCTTCTGCTCAACCTTAGGAGTCAGGTATGGAAGAGAAATTTCAGCCTCAGTAGTGGATTGCTGGAAGTGAAGTACCATGTTTAGGAGAAATCTAGAGTGGAAACAATGACCAGAGGAGAATGTAGAGAAGCTTGTTTGAAATAACGAGGAGATTTCATGGAGTTCAGGTGGAAGATCTGGGAGGGAACACACAAATTGTGAAGGACTGTGGTGCAAGCGTTCCAAGTTGCTTCAGCCCTGTCCTACTCTTTGTGACCCTAACCATTACAGGCACCCCTTGCCATTTCCTTCTCCAGGGGATCACCCAGGGATCAAACCTGGGTCTCCTGCATTGCAGGCAGAGTCTTGATTATCTTCTGAGCCACCAGGGACTACAGTACTGAAGTGCAGAATGGTGAGGGGATGAAGATGCAAGGATTGCAGGAGGGGAGGGTTGGAAAGATGCAGTCAACTCCTACATTCACCACGCCTCTGTGTTACACTTCCTCCCTGCCCCATTCCTTCCCTCCCTCTCTTCCTTTATCTTGCTGTGGGAGTCATTTCTGAGCTCTGTGGAAGTGCTAGCATTTGTAGCTGGCAGTTTTCTTAGTGGAAAATTTTTATAATATGGATTCTGTTTATTTAACAAATAAGTTTACTCATATTTTCTCTCTTTTTTTTTGTATCAGATTTCAAGTAATGTGTTTTTAAGGACTGGCCCTTTTTACAAAAAATTTTCAAATTAGTAACACTGGTTCATATCTCATATCTTTACATGTTGGGAAGATCCACAATGATATTCCTCCTTTTGTTACTGGTGCTGTTAATGTGTTCCCTCTCTTTTTTCTTAATTGGTTTGCTAGAAGATTATCCATGTTAATGTTCTTTTTAAGAGAATCACTAATGGACTGTATTGATTTTCTTGGTGTATTTGCTTTCTTCTTAATTGATTTCTATGCTCAGTTTTCATTCCTCTTTTTCAGTTATGATTGTGGTTGCTTTTGTAGATTCTTGAGGTGGAGTCTTGGATCATTTCCTTCTGTTTCTATTTTTATTCTAAAGTAATCATCAAGGAAGCATCAAGGTTCTAAATTTTCCTCTAAGCATCACTTTATTTTTAACCCACAGTTTCAATACTATATAATTTCTTTTGTATTTTATTATCATAAAATGTTTCTTTTTCTCTGAATGAATTCTTTGTCTTATAGTCTGACTTTGTATGATATTAATTTAGATATTATATACAGTTTTCTCTGATTTGTGTTTGCATGGTATGTAATTTTTACCTCTTTAGTATGTTTCTGTGTTTATATTTAAACACATATAAGTTTGTAGATAGTATATTGTTTTGTCTTATTTTATCTGGTCTGATTATCTTGTTTTTTATTTGGAGTACTTAAATTATTCACATTTAATGTAATTATTGACATAATTGGGTTTAAGTGTACTTGCCTGCTATTTGTCGAGAAGGCAATGGCAACCCACTCCAGTACTCTTGCCTGGAAAATCCCATGGATGGAGGAGCCTGGTAGGCTGCAGTCCATGGGTAGCTAAGAGTCAGACACACTGAGCAAATTCACTTTCACTTTTCACTTTTATGCATTGGAGAAGGAAATGGCAACCCACTCCAGTGTTCTTGCCTTGAGAATTCCAGGGACGGGGGAGCCTGGTGGGCTGCCCTATGGGGTCGCACAGATCGGAACATGACTGAGTGACTTAGCAATAGCAGCAGCAGCTGCTTATATTTATATCTTTGTTCTTATTTTAATTTTGAGTATATTTTACCATTTTGATTTAAATACTGTATTGGTTTATTAAATGGTGTCAGTTTTTTAGGTGATTATAATGTTACTTTTTAATTTTAGAGTAATTTTATTTTTTGCTGGCTGGGTCTTCACTGCTGCACGGGTTTTCCCTAGTTGCAGTGATCAGAGGCTCCCTCTAGCTGCAGCATGAGGTTCTCATTGCAGTGGCCTCTCCTGCTGTGAGAGCACAGGCTCTATGGGCACAAGCTTCAGTAGTCGTGGGCCCTGGGCTCTGGAGCACAGGCTCGCTAGTTGTGGTGGTAGCGCGCTTAGTGGCTCTGTGGTACGTGGGATTTTCCTAGACCACGGATTGAACCCACTCCTCCTGCATTGTCAGGTGGAGTCTTCACCACTGACCCACTGGGAAAGCCCAGTGTTGAATTATTAACCTTCAATTACATTTTACTTTGGAAATATGATGTCGCAACATGCAATGTCCAGTCACTATACTTTTCTTCCACGTCCCTTGTTCTTGTCTTTGATGCTATCATTGTCATACATTCTATTTATAAATTTATTATGACTCTTATAGTTTGCTGCTAATATTTTTGCCTTAAATCTTCTAATAGAGAATCAACATTTAGCACAGTCTCTATAGCTTTGAGGAGGATCCATGTTTTCATCTGCCGTCATCTCCCTTTAGCTTGAAGAACTTTCTGAGGCAGTTTTGTGTAGTGTGTGTCTGGTGGCCTCCAATTCTATCATCTCTCATTTACCTGAAATCATTTTAATTTTCATTCAGTTTTGAAAAGTATTTTCTTGTGTGATTCAATTTTAGGGTAATCCCCAATACTTTAAATATGTTCTTACATTGTCATCTGGCTTTTATTGCCTCCAACAAAAATCAGTAAATAATACTTATCCTTTGTTCCCTGTGTATAATGTGTCAAACTTCCCCGGCTGCTCTTAACATATTTTTTGTTTGTTTGTTTACCAATGAATTTCAGTAAATACATTGTCAAGTTTTCTGAGGATGGGTTTCATTATCTTATTTGGGGTTTGTTTAGCTTTTTGGGTCAGTGGGTTTACAGTTTACAATAACTTTGGGAAAATGTCATTTATCTTTTCTTAATATTTTTTCTGCACATCCCTTATTCTGAATCTCCAAATACACATATTTTATATTATTTTGACATTATCCCACATGCCATTGAGTTTCCATTCGTATTTTTTCTGCCGTTTTACTCTCTTTGGTTTAATTTAGATAGTCTCTACTGCTGTGTTTTACTTCCCAATTCTTTTATTCTGCAATGTCTGGTCTCTTATGTAATTAATCCAAATAATTGTTCATTCCAATACTATATTTTTCAGTTTCAGAAGTCTCATTTGTTCATTTTTCTTAGTTTTTCTCCCTGTTTATTTTTATGCTTCATTAAGTATATTGATATTAAGGGTTTAAGGATCTCTTCAGCCAATTCAATCATTTCTGTAATTACTGAAGCTGCTTTATTTTATTTTATTTTTTAATAAATTTATTTATTTTAATTGGAGGTTAATTACTTTACAGTATTGTATTGGTTTTGCCATACATCAACATGAATCCTCCACAGGTATACACATGTTCCCCATCCTGAACCCCTTTCCCCTCCCCATACCATCCCCCTGGGTCGTCCCAGTGCACCAGCCCTGAGGATCCAGTATCAGGCATTGAACCTGGACTGGCAATTCATTTCTTATATGATATTATACATGTTTCAATGCCATTCTCCCAAATCATCCCAGCCTCTCCCTCTCCCACAGAGTCCAAAAGACTGTTCTATGCATTGGTGTCTCTTTTGCTGTCTGATTGTTTTTAAAAAATGTGTTATGGGTTACATTTCTCTATTTTGGAAATTCTAATAATTTTTTGGTTGGATGTTGGGCATCATTAAGCAGTCCTTTACCAGGAAGAACTTCAGAAGTGAATGATCAGAACACACCCAGAAATCAGGGAATTGTCCTTGATGAATTTAGATAAAGTTTTTTCATTGGGTTATCTTCATTCAGTTCAAAATGTGTTCCTTTGATGACCAAATGATGAACTTTTATTTTGATTTTCCTCCTTTAGTTTCAAAACTTCCTTGATCCCACCTTGCATGCCAAATACCCCACCTACACCCTACTTCTTCAGCAGTAGCTATCCTTTCTGATTTTCTTTTCCATCCATCTGTATCTTTTAAAATGGCATTTGCTTGTCTGAAGTGGGAGAAATGAGAAAGGACAGCAGTTTAGGTGGCAGATGGGAGGAGCAGAGGGTGATGTGGTATGCTAACAACCTACTCAATGAGTGTTTCCCACAAATATTTGCATACGTATCCATACTGAGGCTTTTTCAACTTGGAACTCTCCAAATTATGGGCTTGTTTGCTCATTTCCCCCTCCTTCTCCTTCTTCTTCCTTCTTTTTGGCAACATGCCATCTTCTTTTAGAATTGTAAAAACATCCCTGAAAGAAATTAAAGACAATATGATCAATGGAAAGTCATTTTGTATTTCTGGCCTGCAAGAATTAGTATTGTTAAAAATGCCTGTACTTCTCAAAGTGCTCTATAGATTTAATGCAATTCTTATCAAAACAGCATTCTTTATAGAAACAGGAAAACAATCTTAAAATATGAGTGTGTGGTTTAATTTTTATATATTCATGAATTCCTGTTTTCTGATCATTATTGAATTTTAGTTCCATTCCATTATGGTCATGTAAGATACTTGGAATTATTTTAATATTTTTGAATTTGTTAAGGTTTATTTGTAACCTAGTCTGGAGACTATTCCATGTGTGCTTGAGAAGAATGCATATTTTTCTGTGGTGGGAATTAGAACAATGATAGTATTAAAATCAATTATTATCAGCCCTTAGCATTTTCTATGAGACCTGTTTGAGAAAAAAACCCTTTAATAGGAGACGATGTGGAAACTCAGCTATCCGGTAAACTCCCACTGAGAGCACACTCTCCCCCAGATTCTTTGGCAAATCCTAGGATTTCAAGAGAGATGGCTGGAACGAACTCTCTATGACTCTCTGAGTTTTCTTAACTCATTTTCCTTCCCACTGAGGTCACTGAAGGAATTCATGGAATTTTTTGGCATCAAAAAGTATCAGAAAGACAAGATGTGATGACATAAATGTGAATTAGTGGACTGCGTCCATATTTCTTCTCTGGAGCTGTCACCCAACTACAGGTTGGCATGCCCTCATCGATCCAGCCTCAGGACTTTCCTTAACCTAAGTCACTTGAGGACTAGCTTCCTGGGAGAGAAAACTGGTCAGAACATTAGCCCCACAAGTCACCTGAAAGCTTTCTAAGTTTGTCTGGATGCTACGTCTCTAATCTCATAGCCACGTCCCTCTGGGTGGCTTCTGGTCTGCATATCTCTATGTTCACGGTTTAACTGCTTGAATATTACACATTATCCTTGGATCTGTATGTAGGTCCTAGGCTGCTAAGTGAGAAATTCACTTTCTCCAACCAATGCTAAAACACGTGTTCCCAGTATTCAGCCATTCCAATGATCTGAATTGGGCTCTGTACTTTCCAGGCTCCTAGACCAAGGAATTCACATTTCTAACCAGTCTCAAAGTGTATGTTCTTGGGATTCAACCATTCCAAAACTGACCTTGTAAATCCTCCTGGATTTCTCCAGAAACCTGCTCATGAAAATTCAATTTGGACACTAACTGTCAAAGACTCTCTACATGCTCCACTCCTAAAATGAAAAACTTTCACTCCACTGCCTGTGACGTGTGGTTTTCAGTTGCCAAGTCGATACCACGAACACTGACTGGTTTTTGTTGTTTCCTCTTAGGATTTGTGCGTCTGGCTGGAGGGGATGGACCCTGCTCAGGGCGAGTAGAAGTGTATTCTGGAGAAGCCTGGATCCCAGTGTCAGATGGAAACTTCACACTCCCCACTGCCCAGGTCATCTGTGCAGAGCTGGGGTGTGGCAAGGCTGTGTCTGTCCAGGGACATGAGCTCTTCAGAGAGTCTGATGGCCAGGTCTGGGGTGAAGAGTTCAGGTGTGAGGGGGAGGAGCCTGAGCTCCGGGTCTGCCCCAGAGTGTCCTGTCCAGGGGGCACTTGTCACCACAGTGGAGCTGCTCAGGTTGTCTGTTCAGGTGAGATGCAGGTCAGGCCTTTTCACCTCTGTGAACACGCTGCTCAGGTGAGAAAGTCATGTGATTTTGCTGAAACTCTGTCTTCTTCTACCAGCATACTCAGAGGTCCGACTCATGATAAACGGCTCCTCTCAATGTGAGGGGCAGGTGGAGATGAACATTTCTGGACAATGGAGAGCGCTCTGTGCTCCCACTGGAGTCTGGCCAATGCCAATGTTGTCTGTCGTCAGCTCGGCTGTGGAGTCGCCATCTCTACCCCGGAGGACCACACTTGGCGGAAAGAGGTGATCGGATCCTAACAGCCCGATTTCACTGTTCAGGGGCAGAGTCCTTCCTGTGGAGTTGTCCTGTGACTGCCCTGGGAGGCCTGACTGTTCCCATGGCAACACGGCCTCTGTGATCTGCTCAGGTAAGAGAGAGGGAGGGGCTACTGGTACTCAGGACGCTCCTGGGGTGAAATGTCTCCACGAGTAGAGAGTGAGATTAAACGGGCTTCAAAGTCAGAGATTTTGTGGTGAAATATGGATCTTCTCATTGTTCATTCATTTTTCAGGTCAGGGCAAGAAGTGTGAAGGGGAATAATATATTTTTAAGCCTCATTGTTGCTTACATGTAATCATAGAAAACAATGTAGGAGCAGTAAGTATAGAGCTCAGTATGAACCCCAGCCCAGAGCAGCAAAGAGAGTGTCCCCAGCACCACAGTCACTGTCGTCCCCAGTATCTGTGTCTTCCCTCCTCCACAGGGAAAAAAGCGCTTACCTAGCTTCTACTAATATAGAGAGTTTCATCAGTGTTTGAACTTTATATAAAATAATGCAGTATGTTTCATCTTTTGTGTCAAATTTCGTAGACTCAAAATTATGTTTGGGATTCACACATGATGTTGTATATTGTAGCACTTTATTTATTAGAGTAGAGTATGCTTTGAATGATCACATGGCCATGTACTGATCCATTCTACTGACAGTATAAATCTGAGTTATTTCCAGTTCTTGACTATTACAAATATGATATTACAACTTACCATGACAATGTCTTTGGATGCAAATATGTGTTACTTATTTTCCATGTTTAACCCTTGATCTTTTATTTTCATTTTCTTAATCAAATGGTGTCCTTTGATGAACTCATTTCTTATGTAAATATAACTTACCAACATTTTTCTGTACATTTAATGCTTCTTATATTCTTTAAAGGAGAATGCAATGGCACCCCACTCCAGTATTTTTGCCTGGAAAATCCCATGGACGGAGGAGCCTGGTAGGCTGCAGTCCATGGGGTCGTTAAGAGTCGGAGACCACAGAGCGACTTCACTTTCACGCATTGGAGAAATGGCAACCCGCTCCAGTGTTCTTGCCTGGAGAATCCCAAGGATGCGGGAGCCTGGTGGGCTGCCATCTACTCGAAGATCATAAAAACATTCTCTAAGAGTATCTTATGGAAATTTTATTATATTTCTCTTGCATATTATTGTGCATTCCTTTTGGGATTGATATTTGTGTAAGATAAGTGTCAGGTTTCATCAGTTCAGTTCAGTTCAGTTCAGTCACTCAGTCATGTCCGACTCTTTGTGACCCCATGAATCGCAGCACACCAGGCCTCCCTGTCCATCACCAACACCTGGATTTCACTCAGAGTCACGTCCATCGAGTCAGTGATGTCATCCAGCCATCTCATCCTCAGTTGTCCCTTTCTCCTCCTGCCCCCAATCCCTCCCAGCATCAAAGTCTTTTCCAATGAGTCAACTCTTCGCATGAGGTGGCCAAAGTACTGGAGTTTCAGCTTTAGTATCATTCCTTCCAAAGAAATCACAGGGCTGATCTCCTTTAGAATGGACTGGTTGGATCTCCTTGCAGTCCAAGGGACTCTCAAGAGTCTTCTCCAACACCACACTTCAAAAGCATCAATTCTACAGTGCTCAGCTTTCTTCACAGTCCAACTCTCACATCCATACATGACCACAGGAAAAACCACAGCCTTGACTAGATGGACCTTAGTTGGCAAAGTAATGTCTCTGCTTTTTAATATGCTATCTAAGTTGCTCATAACTTTTCTTCCAAAGAATAAGCATCTTTTAATTTCATGACTGCAATCACCATCTGCAGTGATTTTGGAGCCCCAAAAAATAAGTCTGACACTGTTTCCACTGTTTCTCCATCTATTTCCCATGGAGTGATGGGACTGGATGCCATGATCTTTTTTTTCTGAATGGTGAGCATTAAGCCAACTTTTTCACTCTCCTCTTTTACTTTCATCAAGAGGCTTTTTAGTTCCTCTTCACTTTCTGCCATAAGGGTGGTGTCATCTGCATATCTGAGGTTATTGATATTTCTCCCCGGAAATCTTGATTCCAGCTTGTGTTTCTTCCAGTCCAGCGCTTCTCATGATGTACTCTGCATAGAAGTTAAAGAAGCAGGGTGACAATATACAGCCTTGACGTACTCCTTCTCCTATTTGGAACCAGTCTGTTTTTCCATGTCCAGGTCTAACTGTTGCTTCCTGACCTGCATACAGATTTCTCAAGAGGCAGGTTAGGTGGTCTGGTATTCCCATCTCTTTCAGAATTTTCCACAGTTTATTGTGATCCACACAGTCAAAGGCTTTGGCATAGTCAATAAAGCAGAAGTAGATGTTTTTCTGGAACTCTCTTGCTTTTTCAATGATCCAGCGGATGTTGGCAATTTGATCTCTGGTTCCTCTGCCTTTTCTAAAACCAGCTGGAACATCAGGAATTTCACGGTTCATGTATTGCTGAAGCCTGGCTTGGAGAATTTTGAGCATCACTTTACTAGCATGTGAGATGAGTGCAATTGTGCGGTTGTTTGAGCATTCTTTGGCATTGCCTTTCTTTGGGATTGGAATGAAAACTGACCTTTTCCAGTCCTGTAGCCACTGCTGAGTTTTCCAAATTTGCTGGCATATTGACTGCAGCACTTTCACAGCATCATCTTTCAGGATTTGCAATAGCTCTACTGGAATTCCATCACCTCCACTAGCTTTGTTCGTAGTGATACTTTCTAAGGCCCACTTGACTTCACATTCCAAGATGTCTGGCTCTAGACGAGTGATTACACCATCATGGTTATCCAGGTCGTGAAGATCCTTTTTGTACAGTTCTTCCGTGTATTCTTGCCACCTCTTCTTAATATCTTCTGCTTCTGTTAGGTCCTTACCATTTCTGTCATATGGACATCCAATTGACTCAGAATCTTTTTCTGAAAAGACTCTTCTGCACTGCAGTGCTGCCTTCATCATAACCAGAAGGGCTGGTATGTCTGTCTTATTTGAGACTCTCTATTCTGTTCCATGTTATCATTTATCTATCCTTTCACAAATACTGCATTTTCTTAATTATCATAACTTCGTAGTTGTTGTTGTTCAATCGCTATGTCATGTCTGACTCTTTGTGACCCCATGGACTACAGCACACCAGGCTTCCCTGTCCTTCACTATCTCCCTGAATTTCAAACTTTGTAGTTAGTCTGAATAATTTACAAGAGTTACTTTATATTAACTCCTCTAATATCATTGCTTTTCTTACCAACTGTGCTGTTCATTTTTGGTTGCTTGTATTTTGTATGAATTTAGAAGTCAGCTTGTCATTTTCACCAAAAGAAAAGCTTAACGGTATCATTGAGATTAGATTTAAAAATTTGAGAGTAGACATAGAAATTTGAGGATGATTGACATTGACAATGTTGAGTTTTCCAAATCATTGACATAATACATGCCTCCATTCGGTTAGATCCTGAATTTCAGAGATTTTCCCCATCTTCTACTAGGACTTCTAGGTATTTTATTTTTGATGTTATGAGTATTTTTGTGAAAGTGTCCTGGCAATGAATTTTCTTTGACTTTTCACCTTTTAATTCTTTCAATTTTGATGTATGTTGAGACATAAAAATGTTGGGAAAACAATATAAAAATTCCTTTATGACCTTTACCTGGGTTTCTAATTGTTAGTATCAATATTTTGCTTTAATCTCTGTGTGTGTGTGTCCTTCCTTCTCTGTTCCCCTTCTCCCTCATTTCTTCCTGAATATGTAAATTCTTTCTGAATTCAGTTGAAGACATGATGTTCCTTTATCCTTAGAACAGTTCTGGGAATTTCCTTACAGAACCAGAGTTCAATCAAGTCTTTAAATGAATTCAGCTCCAGGTGACATCTAATTGCAGCACTGAAAGATCCCACTGAAAGACTGCCAAACTGAGTTTTTCCTGATTAATGACCCAAAGTCATAAGCAAAATTAAGTACATATTTTTTTCTTCAGCTACTAAGTTTTACCTTTTCATATTGATCAAATTCCCAACATCTGTTGGATTATAGAAAAAGCAAGAGAGTTCCAGAAAAACCTCTACTTATGCTTCATTGACTATGCCAAAGGCTTTGACTTTGTGAATCGCAACAATCTGTGGAAAATTCTTAAAGAAATGGAAATACTAGACCTCTTAGCTGCCTCTTGATGAATCTGTGTGCAGGTCAAGAAGCAAAAGTTAGAATTGGACATGGAACAACAGACTGTTTCCAAATTGGGAAAGGAGTACGTCAAGACTGTATATAGTCACCCTGCTTATTTAACTTATATGCAGAGTACATCAGGTGAAATGCTTGGCTGGATGAAGCACAAACTGGAATCAAGATTGTTAGGAGAAATATCAATAATCTCAGATATGCTGATGACACCACCCTTATGGCAGAAAGCGAACAGGAACTGAAGAGCCTCTTGATGAAAGTGAAAGAGGAGAGTGAAAATGCTGGCTTAAAACTCAACATTCAAAAAACAAAGATCATGGTATTTCGTCCCATCATTTCATGGCAAATAAATGAGGAAACAATGGAAACAGTGACAGACTATTTTCTTGGGCTCCAAAATCACTGCAGATGATGACTGCAGCCATGAAATTAAATGATGCTTGCGCCTTGCAAGAAAAGCTATGAGCAACTTAGACAGCATATTAAAAAGCAGACACATTACTTTGCTGACAAAGGTCCATCTAGTCAAAGCTGTGGTTTTTCCAGTAGTTATGTATGGATGTAAAATTTGGACCATAAAGAAAGTTGAGCATTGAAGAACTGATGCTTTTGAACTGTGCTGTTGAAGACCCTTGAGAGTCCCCTGGACTGCAATGAGATCAAACCAGTGGATCCTAATGGAAATTAGTCCTGAATATTCATTGGAAGGACTGATACTGAAGTTGAATCTTCAATAGTTTGGCCACCTAATAAGAAGGGCTGACTCATTGGAAAAGACCCTGATTCTGGGAAAGATTGAGGGCAGGAGGAAAAGAGGATGACAGAGGATGCAATGCTTGGATGGCATCACCGACTTGATGGACATGAGTTTGAGCAAGCTCCAGAAGTTGGTGATGAACAGGGAAACCAGGCAAGCTGCAGTTAATTGGGTCACAAAGGGTTGGACATGACTGAGGGACTGAACTGAAGTGAACTAAGTTTTTTGGAAAAACTGCCATACAACAATATAACCAGAACTCTTGCTATGTGACCTGAATTAATTGAAGAATATCCTCTGATTTTGCATTCTGATGTTTCTACTTTATGCTGAGCTAATGTGCGGCTACACTTATTTTTTTTTTATTTTTTAAATACACTTATTCTTTAGTCTTAATTGCAGCTAAGAAGTTTTTCAGCTCTAGAAGTATTTGGTTTTTGTTATCATTTCTCTGCAAAGATGCACATTTTGTCAATTAATTCTATAAGCACTTTAACCGTGGCTACATATATTATCCTCAGCTACCTCTAGCAGCTGAAAAACCTGTGAAAATGTTTCTAATGTCTCCTTTTTCCTTTCTGTTTCTCACGAGATCTATTTTATAGAAGTGTTTGTTCTAAAGATACACATTGAAGAAATTGTAGAGATCCTACAGAACGAATTTTGTTTTGCTTTTCTTAGGGATAGATTTGGGCTTCCCTGGTGGCTCAGATGGTAAAAAATCCGCCTGCAGTGCGGAAGACCAGGGTTTGATCCCTGGGTTGGGAAGATCCCCTGGAGGAGGGCTTGGCAACTATTCTTGCCTGAAAAATCCTATGGGCAGAGGATACTGGTGGTCTCTAGTCCAAGGGGTTACAAAGGGTCAGACATGACTGAGCGACTAAGCACAGCACAGGGATAAATTTAGGGATACAACTCACTTAACTCATTCTTACAGCAACACTTGGGTTAGAACAGAAATTGTGGTACTGTCAGAAGCAGAACTCTCCAGGGAGAAGGTGAACACGAAGAGTATGATAACTTTACTGCTGGGTCACAGCTCTCATTTTAGGCTCCATCAGTAGCTCATTATTTTCCTTAAATCAGTTTCCTGTTCTTCAACCCTTCCAGACTTTTGATCATTATTGTTTCTTCAGGAAACCAGACCCAGGTGCTGCCCCCGTGCAATGACTCTATGGCAGAACCAGCCGGCTCTGCGGCCTCAGTGGAGAGCGCCCCCTACTGCTCAGGTGAGGGTCCCACAGGACAGAAGACCCTTCTCAACCCTTGGGGTCAGGGCCCCACTGTTCCATTTCTCCTTCCTCAGACAGCAGACAGCTCCGCCTGGTGGACGGAGCCGGTCCCTGTGCCGGGAGAGTGGAGATCCTTGACCAGGGCTCCTGGGGCACCATCTGTGATGACGGCTGGGACCTGGACGATGCCCGCGTGGTGTGCAGGCAGCTGGGCTGTGGAGAAGCCCTCAATGCCACGGGGTCTGCTCACTTCGGGGCAGGATCAGGGCCCATCTGGCTGGACGACGTGAACTGCACAGGAAAGGAGTCCCACGTGTGGAGGTGCCCTTCCCGGGGCTGGGGGCAGCACGACTGCAGACACAAGCAGGACGCGGGGGTCATCTGCTCAGGTCCGCGCTGCACACTGTCCACAGGCTGGAGGAGGGGTGGGGCCATGGAAGACGGGGGTCTGAGCCCTGAGGGAGAGATGCTGAAAGGAGCAGAGAAGGAGGCTTCCTCCCATGGAGCCTGTCTTTCCAGCAGACATGAAGACGAGGTGCTTTCACTTTCTTCTGCAGCAGCTGAGGTTCTGGTCCTTTCTTCTCAGCAGTGTCTCCTGGCAGAGCCTTTTCTAACAGTTTTTCTTGAAAGCAGGGCTCTCTCTCCAGTTACATACAAAAAATTTAAACCCACGGTACTAGTTTCTGTTTGCTTCCTCAACAGTTTACCCATAAGTGGTTTAAAACAACATATATTTATTTCCTTACTCTTCTCTAGCTTAGATGTCCAGCAGGGGTCTCACTGGGCTGGGATCAAGGCGCCAGCAGGGCCGCATCACTTTTGCGGCTCTAGGGGAGAATCTGTTTCTTGCCTTTTCAAACTTCTTGAAACCACCTACATTCCTTCCTTCTACAGCACCCTTCATCCATTATCAGACCAGCAATGCTGCAGGCCTCCAGCCACTATCCAGAGTCACGTCTCTCTTTCTAGCCAGAGCTAAGAAAAGTATTCCACGTTTAAGGAGAGTGGGTCTAAGGATATGATTAGACTGGGCTCACATTGTTAATACATCATCTCACCATCCCGAGGTCCTTACCTTAATCACATCTGTAAATCCCTCTTGTCAGGTATGGTAACATATTCACAGGTTGCAGAATCTGGGGATGTGGACATTTTTGGGTTAATTATTATCCTTATTTCCCTAATATTCACATCACATCCCTTTGACATACTCTTTAAAGATTTCATCAGGAAGCAGGATTCAGCTGCTCCTCCCTGAATAGCACCCGTGTAGGTTGGTCTTCCTCTCAGTTCATATCCACTACGCCATTGTGGTAGAAATAGAAAGACAGACACAAATGGACAAAGTCAGTTAAAGGGAGGTGATGTCTGTCTTGTCATCTAGTGGGTATCTCTTGAACAAGGTCAGAGATGAATGTTCACCATTTCTGGAAGAAAGGAAAACCAGAACATCCAGCAAAGTTTTTACTGTGTCCTGTATCCTCCCCTTTCAACCTTAGAGTTCCTGGCCCTCAGGATGGTGAGCGAGGACCAGCAGTGTGCTGGGTGGCTGGAAGTTTTCTACAATGGGACCTGGGGCAGTGTCTGCCGCAGCCCCATGGAAGACATCACTGTGTCCATGATCTGCAGACAGCTTGGCTGTGGGGACAGTGGAATCCTGAACTCTTCTGTTGGTCTCAGGGAAGGTTCTAGACCCCGGTGGGTGGATGGAATCCGCTGTCGGAAAACAGACACCTCTCTCTGGCAGTGTCCTTCTGACCCTTGGAATTATACTTCATGCTCTCCAAAGGAGGAAGCCTATATCTTGTGTGCAGGTGACTTACTGTCTGTTTCTGTGTGTCTGTCCCAACCCTGTCGGATGCAGTGAGATTTGATATTTTAAAGTCTAAGTGATGAGTTTAATATGGGTTCACATAATGAGATAAAGTGAAAATGTTAGTTGCTCAGTTGTGTTCTTTGTGACCACATGGACTGTAGCCTGGCAGGCTCCTCTGTCCATGGGATTCTCCAGGCAAGAATGCTGGAATGGGTTACCATTCCCTTCTCCAGGGGGTCATCCTGACCCAGGTATGAAATCGGGTCTCCTACACTGAAGTCAGATTCTTTACTGTCTGAGCCACCAGAGAAGGTTAAATGGGGTAAGAATGAAACTAATTTAATCCACATATTCCAACCTTGTTTGTTAACATTTTTAATTGAGACATAATTCTCGTAACATCATATTAGTTCTAAGTGTAAAACATAGTGTTTATGTATTTGTACATATTGGTAAATCACCACACATACAGTAATATCCATCACCACATGCAGTTACAATTTTTTTCTCTTATGATCCCACAAGTAAGAATTTGCATGCTGAAACTAAAACACAGCACAACGAAAAAAATACTTAATTTTAAAAGAGAGTATTATTTTCTTTATAGCATCATGGTTTTTTATCCACATAAGGGCTTCCCTGGTAGGCCAACTGGTAAATAATCCTCCTGCCATGCAGGAGACCCTGGTTTGATTCCTGAGTCTGGAAAATCCGCTGGAGAAGGATACGCTACTCACTACAGTATTCTTGGGCTTCCCTTGTGACTCAGTTGGTAAAGAATCTGCCTGCAATGTGGGAGACCTGGGTTTGATCCCTGGGTTGGGAAGACCCCCTGGAGAAGGGGATGGCTACCCACTCCAGTACTCTCGCCTGGAGAATTCCATGGGCTCTATACTTCATGGGGTCGCAAAGAGTTGGACATGACTGAGTGACTCTCACAAACACTATATACAAAAACATTATCTTCTTTCCTATATTACTGTCTTAAGATATCTTTTTTGACAATATTTTTCTCTAGAATGTTTTAAAATTTCTTATTTATTCATAGGAACTCTTTATAAACAAACATCACTTACTGTTTTTCTTAAATATTTTTGTAAGATTTTCCCCATATTTTACATATATTTTTAAGGTTGTATATGTGTATGGGTGGATTATGTGGTCAAAGCTGTAATTTTTTACTTTTTTGACTTCTGCCTTTAGTGCAATGTTTCAAATGCCATTTTCTATCTCAAAATAACATTGAATCAAGTTTTATTTTCTGCAAATAATTTTACAGTTCCACTAAAGAATATTCAAAACCTAATTTCAATTTATTTATTTATCTGAATTTATTTCACTATGTGTGATGGTATAACATCATCACCACATAAGAATTACCTTTTAGATATGTGATATCTTAGCTCCATCACAAAATAAAAGCACATGGTTTCATGAGTTCATGGATATGACATCAAAAGTACAGGCAACAAAGCAAAAATAGACAAGTGGGAATATATGAAACTAAAAAGCTTCCAGAAACCAAACGAAAGATCAGCAGAGTGAAAAAGCAAGCTAGCACAAATTATATAAGGTATTAATTTCCAAAAATAATAAGGAACTCCTATAACGTAAGAGAAAAAAACCCAACAAACTTAAAACCTAATAACTCAATTAAAAAATTGGCCAAGGGCTTGAATAGACATTTCCCTAAAGAAGACATACAAATGGCAATAGGTATATAAAAAAATGCTTGACATTGTCAATCATCAGGGAAATGTAAATTAAACCGCATGGAGATATCATCTCACAGATGTCAGAATGATTGTTTTTTTTTTTCTTTTTAAAGACATTTAGTGTTGGCAAGGCTGTGGAGAAACTGACACTTTATGTGTGCTTATCCACATTAAATGTATCAATTGTACTAATAAAACTATGTAATCCAGGGGTTAAATCTCGGCTTTCACTGTCAGGGGTCCAGGTTCAACCCTGACCTGGGAACTATGAGCCCATGAGCAACAGCACAGCCAGCAAACAAACAGCAGCACAAAAAACTACAACCAAAACACCTGTATGATCTATACTGATGCCCTGTTCATTCTTGGTGTTTGTTAGCTGCATTTTCTCTCTGCTCTGCATTAGTGTTCCTCAGTGTTCATCAGTTTTCAATGAGCCACGTTTAAAGGGTTTTCTTCTATATTTTCTATCCTATGCTTACCTTCTTTTCCATTAATTTTTGTTCCTTTTCAAATTAACCCCAACATTCTACATTCTTTAGACTTTCTCATCTAGTTTCTTAATTGGAAGCTTACTGTTTTTCACTTTCAGTCTTCCCTCTTCTCTAAATCTAGGGTATAATTTTCCCTTAGGCACTACTTGACTTTCACTAGAAGAATTTATCATACTATTGTTTGTGTTTATTATCATTATTCACAATATTTTGTAAGTTTTAATTTATTCCCGGACTCATGGGTTTTGGAAGGATCTTGCTGAATTTCCCCAAATAGAGGTGGCAAAGTATTTTCTTCATTTAGTTCCCTTAATTTTATCTCACTTCGTCACAGTAAAATATTCTGTATGAATTCAAAGAGTGAAACATTTATCTCATCTTGCTCATGTGGGTAAAATTCGCCGCGCTATTTACCAGTAATTGAACTCCTTCCACTGTTAGGTGGCCGTTGCTCTATTGTGTTACTTCTGGTTCACTTGTCCTGATATTTGTTGTACATACGGAATTCTTCTTTGTTTTTGTATTTGTCTCCATTGCCTCTATTGAAAAAGATTCCTTAATAATCCCACATTTTGATTTTATCTGTCTATTCTCTTTTCTCTGTCAAATACATGTTGAAACTCTATGTTCTGTTATCTCTCTTTAATCTGTTTCAAATATCTTTTAGTTAAGGTGCCATCTCATATAATCATGAAAATTCCCTCTTTAACTTCAATAACGTTATCTTGGGCTTAAAACTACCTCGACATCGATATATGCCTATCTCATTTTTTTACAGGTAGTACATCTCTTTCCTCATTACTTTCAACCATTCTTTGCTTCATTAATATAAGTGGGCACTTTTGTCCAAGTAAAACACTTATTTCCTCTCAATGTTTTATTCTTAATCCATGCACTGTAAATGCAAGTTACTGATCTTTTTTGTATCTTACCATTCCTCTTACTGAATCCCCCTAGCTTATGTTCCTTTATTTCTTTCCTTTTTCCCCTCCCTCTTTACTCTTATTACAATTTAACACTGTGAATTTAGTGTCCAAATTTCCTTTTTCCTTTTCTCACTCTTCCAGACGCTTTACTATGTGATGGGCTTTTCAACTCCTCCATTCATTTTTTCTAAAAATATTCTCCTCTATTCCTCTTCCATGAATTACGTCGCATTCTGTCTCTCCTTCTCTTATCTCTCTCCTGTCTCCTCCTTCCTCCCTTCCGGTTCTCTTCTCTCCATCTCTCATTCTTCTACACTCCTCTAACATCACTTATTTACTCTAATTCTATACTAACATTCTCTTAACTTATCTTTACTTTTTAAACATACATATTCTTATTTTAGCTCTTCCTCTGCGCCAATATTTCCTTAGACATTTGCTTATTGTATTCTTTATCATTTGTATTCGCGTTTTCATCTTTTACGCCTGTTTATTCTCCTTTTCTCTCTTGTCCCCTAAATTATATAATTGATCACCCGTTAACAATACTTCATCTGCTGAGTTTCCAGCATTTCTATCATATCGCGTGTCTCAGATTCTCTCATCTTCTTTCACTTTGGTCATTTCAATGTTACTCCTAGCTCCTTCAAATTCACTTCATTTTTTATTGTAATCTTCCCTGCTTATTACAACTTCATTATATGAAAAGTAAAGATATCTCTCTGATAACTTTTTTCCTAACAACCTGAAAGGATACCCTCTTGCTTTTCTAGGCATCCGATTACGTATATGTGGTCGGTGTTAATCACTCATAACTATCTAAATTAAACCTTTAAATACTGCGCGGCTCGTAATAAGACGGTTCACC
>NW_017194759.1:0-9197 GCF_001704415.2 Capra hircus
CCTGAGGCCACCAGAGAGGGTCAGTGAGGTCCCGGACGTAAAATCGAGAGCAACGGCCGCAACCCAAAAAATCCAGGAGGTTCTCCCTCCAGGCGAGATGAGGAACATTCCACCTGAGGCGTCTCGAGGCTAATCACATCTAACATTCTGTAACTTCCAAAGGGTCCTTCACACCCTTGCTGCAACTCAAGAAGTTCCCCGACATACCCGTCTCCACTCGAGAGGAAGCACGAGAGTCCCGCCCACATCCATAGGAGCCCTGTTTCCGCCTCCAAGCTCGAGAGGAGGGTTCCTTTCTCTGCTGGTCAGGAAAGAATTCCCGGGGTTCCGTCGCATCTCAAGAGGAGCGCTCTCCACAGGAAAGGCGAGAGGAACTCCAGGGTGGTGCAACCATTCCCAGAGTCCCCCCAGATGTCTCAGTCCATTCCAGGGAAAACTGTTTTCTCTGCACTGCCTCGACGTTCAAGCCGAGGATCGACTCACACGCACAGTGGCACGTGGGACAGCCCTGTGGGAAAGCCTCGTGGGAAATTCTCGTGGAAAGCCTCAAGCGAAAGCCACAGATCCCTTGATCCACCCCTATGGAAGCGTGTCTTGCTGCTACAGCTCGGGAGGAAAGCACACGTGCATGCCCCCACGGGAGACGAGGACTGACTCCCCTGAGGAGACTCCAGAAGTACCCAAGATCCATGTCAGCACTGGAGAGGAATCCTCAGGTTCCGGCACCGACTCCCCACAAGGTCTTTGGCCCCGGCATCGACGGGAGAGGAATCCGAGAGGCCCCTGAGCAACTCGCATGGGGTCTAGCCTTTCCTGAGGCACTAGAGCGTATCCCTCAGGTCCTCGTCATAACTCGAGAGCACCTGCTGCAATTCGAGAAAATCCAGGAGTTCTCCCCTCCAGGCGAGATGAGGCCCATTACGCTGAGGCGTCTCGAGGCAAATCACACCTAACCTCTGGAACTTCCAAATGGGTCCTTCACACACTTGCTGCAACTGAAAAAGTTTCCCGACACACCCTGTCTCCACTGAGAGGAAGCACGAGAGTACCGCCCACATCCAGAGGAGCCCCGTGTCCGACTCCTCGCTCGAGAGGAGGGATCCTTTCCCTGCGTGTTCGGTCAAGTATTCCCGGCGTTCCCGTCGCATCTCGAGAGGAGGCGCTCTCACAAGAAAGGCGAGAGAAACTCCAGGGTCTTGCCACAGTTCCCAGAGTCCGCCAGATGTCTCAGTCCATTCCAGGGAAACCTGTTTTCCCTGCACTGCCTCGACGTTCAAGCCGAGGATCGACTCACACCACGGTTGCACATGGGACAGTCCTGTGGGAAAGCCTCGTCGGAAAGCCTCGTCGGAAAGCCTCGAGGGAAAGCCACAGATCCCTTGATCCACACGAAGGGAAGCGAGACACTGCTGCTACAGCTCGGGAGGAAAGCGCACGTGCATGCCCCCACTCGAGACGAGGACTGACTCCCCTGGGAAGACTCCAGAAGTACCCCAAGATCCATGTCCGGCACTGGAGAGGAATCCTCAGGTTCCGGCACTGACTCCACACAAGGTCTTAGGACCCAGCATCGACGGGAGTGGAATCCCGAGAAGGCCGCGAGCAACTCGCATGGGGGACAGGCCTTTCCTGAGGCCACCAGAGCGGGACTCTGAGGTCCCCGTCGTAAGTCGAGAGCACCTGCCGCAACTCGAGAAAATCCAGGAGGTTCTCCCCTCCGGGCGAGATGAGGCCCATTTCCGCTGAGGTGTCTCGAGGCTAATCACAGCTAACATCTGGAACTTCCAAAGGGTCATTCACACCCTTGCTGCAACTCAATAAGTTCCCCGACATACCCGTCTCCACTTGAGAGGAAGCACGAGAGTCCCGATCACGTCCAGAGGAGCCCCGTTTCCGCCTCCTAGCTCTTGAGGAGGGAACCTTTCACTGCGTGTTCGGGAAAAAATTCCGGGCGTTTCCCTCGCATCTCAAGAGGAGGCGCTCTCCACAGGAAAGGCGAGAGGAACTCCAGGGTGGTGCCACGATTCCCAGAGTCCCCCAGATGTCTCAGTCCATTCCAGGGAAACCTGTTTTCCCTGCACTGCCTCGACTTTCAAGCCGAGGATAGACTCACACCACGGTGGCACGTGGGACAGCCCTGTGGGAAAGTCTCGTGGGAAAGCCTCGAGGGAAAGCAACCGTCCCTTGATCCACGCGACGGGAGCATGACACTGCTGCTACAGCTAGGGAGGAAAGCGCAGGTGCATGCCCCCACTCGAGACGATGACTAACTTCCCTGGGGAGACTCCAGAAGTACCCCAAGATCCATGTGAGCACTGGAGAGGAATCCTCAGGTTCCGGCACCGACTCCACACAAGATCTTAGGCCCCGGCATCGAAGGGAGAGGAATCCCGAGAGGCCCCCGAGCAACTCGCATGGGGACTGGCCTTTCCTGAGGCCACCAGAGCGTGTCCCTGAGGTCCCCGTGGTAAGTCGAGAGCACCTGCCGCAATTCGAGAAAATCCAGGAGGTTCTCCCTCCAGGCGAGATGAGGCCCATTTCAGCTGAGAGGTCTCGAGGCTAATCACACCTTACCTCTTGAACTTCCTAAGGGTCCTTCACAACCTTGCTGCAACTCAAGTAGTTCCCGACGTACCCGTCTCCACTCGAGAGGAAGCACGAGAGTCCCGCCCACATGCAGAGGAGCCCCGTTTGGGCCTCCTAGCTCGTGAGGAGGGATCCTTTCCCTGCGTGGTTGGGAAAGAATTCCCGGCGATCCCGGCGCATCTCATGAGGAAGCATTCTCCACAGGACAGGCGCGAGGAACTCCACGGTCGTACCACCATTCCCAGAGTCCCCCAGATGTCTCAGTCCATTCCAGGGAAACCTGTTTTCCCTGCAGTGCCTCGACTTTCTAGCGGAGGATCGACTCACACCACGGTGGTACGTGGGACAGCCCTGTGGGAAAGCCTCGTGGGAAGGCCTAGTGGGAAAGCTCTAGGGAAAGCCACAGATCCCTTGATCCACGCGAAGGGAAGCGTGACACTGCTGCTACAGCTCGGCAGGAAAGCGCACGTGCATGCCCCCCATCGAGACGAGGAATGACTCCCCTGGGGAGACCCCAGAAGTACCCCAAGGTCCATGTGAGCACTGGAGAGGAATCCTCAAGTTCCGGCACCGACTCCACACAAGGTCTTAGGTACCGACATTGACGGCAGAGGAATCCCGAGAGCCCCCCAGGCAACTCTCCTGGGGACTGGCCTTTCCTGAGGCCACCAGAGCGGGTCCCTGAGGTCCCCGTCGTAAGTCGAGAGCTCCGGCCGCAACTCGAGAAAATCCAGGAGGTTCTCCCCTCCAGGCGAGAGGAGGCCCATTTCCGCTGAGACCTCTCGAGGCTAATCACACCAAACCTCTGGAACTTCCAAAGGGTCCTTCACACCGTTGCTGCAACTCAAGAAGTTCCCCGACATACCCGTCTCCACTCGAGAGGAAGCACGAGAGACACGCCCACATCCAGAGGAGCCCCGTTTCCGCCCCCTAGCTCGACAGGGGGGATCCATTCCCTGCGTGTTTGGGAAAGAATCCCGGCGTTCCCGTCGCATCTCAAGAGGAGGCGCTCTCCACAGGAAAGGTGAGAGGAACTCCAGGGTCGTGCCACCATTCCCAGAGTCCCCCAGATTTCTCAGTCCATTCCAGGGAAACCTGTTTTCCCTGCACTGCCTCGACTTTCAAGCCGAGGATCGACTCACACCACGGTGGCACGTGGGACAGACCTGTGGGAATGCCTCATGGGAAGGCCTAGTGGGAAAGCCTCGAGGGGAAGCTACAGATCCCTTGATCCATGCAAAGGGAAGCGTGATACTGCTGCTACAGCTCAGGAGGAAAGCGCACGTGCATGCCCCCACTCGATACGAGGTCTGACTCCCCTGGCGAGACTCCAGAAGTACCCCAAGATCCATGTCAGCACTGGAGAGGAATCCTCAGGTTCTGGCACCGACTCCACACAAGGTCTTAGGACCCGGCATCGACGGGAGAGGAATCCCGAGAGGCCCCAGAGGCAACTCGCATGGGGATTGGCCATTCTTGGGGCCACCAGAGCGGGTCCCTGAGGTCCCCGTCGTAAGTCGAGAGCACCTGACGCAACTCGAGAAAATCCAGGAGGTTCTCCCCTCCAGGCGAGATGAGGCCCATTTCCGCTGAGGCGTCTGGAGGATAATCACACCTAACCTCTGGAACGTCCAAAGGGTCCTTCACACCCTTGCTGCAACTCAAGAAGTTCCCCGACATACCCGTCTCCACTCGAGAGGAAGCACGAAAGTCCCGCCCACATCCAGAAGAGCCCCATTTCCGCCTCCTAGCTCGAGAGGAGGGATCCTTTCCCTGCGTGGTCGGGAAAGAATTCCTGGCGTTCCCGTCGCATCTCAAGTGCAGGCACTATCCACAGGAAAGGCGAGAGGAACTCCAGGGTCGTGCCACCATTCCCAGAGTCCACCAGATGTCTCAGTCCATTCCAGGGAAACCTGTTTTCCCTGCACTGCCTCCACTTTCAAGCCGAGGATCAACTCACACCACGGTGGCACGTGGGACAGCCCTGTGGGAAAGCCTCGTGGGAAGGCCTAGTGGGAAAGCTCTAGGGAAAGCCACAGATCCCTTGATCCACGCGAAGGGAAGCGTGACACTGCTGCTACAGCTCGGCAGGAAAGCGCACGTGCATGCCCCCCATCGAGACGAGGAATGACTCCCCTGGGGAGACCCCAGAAGTACCCCAAGGTCCATGTCAGCACTGGAGAGGAATCCTCAGGTTCCGGCACCGACTCCACACAAGGTCTTAGGTACCGACATTGACGGCAGAGGAATCCCGAGAGCCCCCCAAGCAACTCTCCTGGGGACTGGCCTTTCCTGAGGCCACCAGAGCGGGTCCCTGAGGTCCCCGTCGTAAGTCGAGAGCACCGGCCGCAACTCGAGAAAATCCAGGAGGTTCTCCCCTCCAGGCGAGAGGAGGCCCATTTCCGCTGAGACCTCTCGAGGCTAATCACACCAAACTTCTGGAACTTCCAAAGGGTCCTTCACACCGTTGCTGCAACTCAAGAAGTTCCCCGACATACCCGTCTCCACTCGAGAGGAAGCACGAGAGACGCGCCCACATCCAGAGGAGCCCCGTTTCCGCCTCCTAGCTCGACAGGGGGGATCCTTTCCCTGCGTGTTTGGGAAAGAATCCCGGCGTTCCCGTCGCATCTCAAGAGGAGGCGCTCTCCACAGGAAAGGCGAGAGGAACTCCAGGGTCGTGCCACCATTCCCAGAGTCCCCCAGATTTCTCAGTCCATTCCAGGGAAACCTGTTTTCCCTGCACTGCCTCGACTTTCAAGCCGAGGATCGACTCACACCACGGTGGCACGTGGGACAGCCCTGTGGGAAAGCCTCATGGGAAGGCCTAGTGGGAAAGCCTCGAGGGGAAGCTACAGATCCCTTGATCCATGCAAAGGGAAGCGTGATACTGCTGCTACAGCTCAGGAGGAAAGCGCACGTGCATGCCCCCACTCGAAACGAGGTCTGACTCCCCTGGCGAGACTCCAGAAGTACCCCAAGATCCATGTCAGCACTGGAGAGGAATCCTCAGGTTCTGGCACCGACTCCACACAAGGTCTTAGGACCCGGCATCGACGGGAGAGGAATCCCGAGAGGCCCCAGAGCAACTCGCATGGGGATTGGCCATTCTTGGGGCCACCAGAGCGGGTCCCTGAGGTCCCCGTCGTAAGTCGAGGAGCACCTGACGCAACTCGAGAAAATCCAGGAGGTTCTCCCCTCCAGGCGAGATGAGGCCCATTTCCGCTGAGGCGTCTGGAGGATAATCACACCTAACCTCTGGAACTTCCAAAGGGTCCTTCACACCCTTGCTGCAACTCAAGAAGTTCCCCGACATACCCGTCTCCACTCGAGAGGAAGCACGAAAGTCCCGCCCACATCCAGAAGAGCCCCATTTCCGCCTCCTAGCTCGAGAGGAGGGATCCTTTCCCTGCGTGGTCGGGAAAGAATTCCTGGCGTTCCCGTCGCATCTCAAGTGCAGGCACTATCCACAGGAAAGGCGAGAGGAACTCCAGGGTCGTGCCACCATTCCCAGAGTCCCCCAGATGTCTCAGTCCATTCCAGGGAAACCTGTTTTCCCTGCACTGCCTCCACTTTCAAGCCGAGGATCAACTCACACCACGGTGGCACGTGGGACAGCCCTGTGGGAAAGCCTCGTGGGAAGGCCTAGTGGGAAAGCTCTAGGGAAAGCCACAGATCCCTTGATCCACGCGAAGGGAAGCGTGACACTGCTGCTACAGCTCGGCAGGAAAGCGCACGTGCATGCCCCCCATCGAGACGAGGAATGACTCCCCTGGGGAGACCCCAGAAGTACCCCAAGGTCCATGTCAGCACTGGAGAGGAATCCTCAGGTTCCGGCACCGACTCCACACAAGGTCTTAGGTACCGACCATTGACGGCAGAGGAATCCGAGAGCCCCCCAAGCAACTCTCCTGGGGACTGGCCTTTCCTGAGGCCACCAGAGCGGGTCCCTGAGGTCCCCGTCGTAAGTCGAGAGCACCGGCCGCAACTCGAGAAAATCCAGGAGGTTCTCCCCTCCAGGCGAGAGGAGGCCCATTTCCGCTGAGACCTCTCGAGGCTAATCACACCAAACTTCTGGAACTTTCCAAAGGGTCCTTCACACCCGTTGCTGCAACTCAAGAAGTTCCCCGACATACCCGTCTCCACTCGAGAGGAAGCACGAGAGACGCGCCCACATCCAGAGGAGCCCCAGTTTCCGCCTCCTAGCTCGACAGGGGGGGATCCTTTCCCATGCGTGTTTGGGAAAGAATCCCCGGCGTTCCCGTCGCATCTCAAGAGGAGGCGCTCTCCACAGGAAAGGCGAGAGGAACTCCAGGGTCGTGCCACCATTCCCAGAGTCCCCCAGATTTCTCAGTCCATTCCAGGGAAACCTGTTTTCCCTGCACTGCCTCGACTTTCAAGCCGAGGATCGACTCACACCACGGTGGCACGTGGGACAGCCCTGTGGGAAGCCTCATGGGAAGGCCTAGTGGGAAAGCCTCGAGGGGAAGCTACAGATCCCTTGATCCATGCAAAGGGAAGCGTGATACTGCTGCTACAGCTCAGGAGGAAAGCGCACGTGCATGCCCCACTCGAAACCGAGGTCTGACTCCCCCTGGCGAGACTCCAGAAGTACCCCAAGATCCATGTCAGCACTGGAGAGGAATCCTCAGGTTCTGGCACTGACTCCACACAAGGTCTTAGGCCCGGCATCGACGGGAGAGGAATCCCGAGAGCCCCAGAAAGCAACTCGCATGGGGATTGGCCTTCTTGGGGCCACCAGAGCGGGTCCCTGAGGTCCCCGTCGTAAGTCGAGAGCACCTGACGCAACTCGAGAAAATCCAGGAGGTCTCCCCTCCAGGCGAGATGAGGCCCATTTTTCCGCTGAGGCGTCTGGAGGATAATCACACCTAACCTCTGGAACTTCCAAAGGGTCCTTCACACCCTTGCTGCAACTCAAGAAGTTCCCCCGACATACCCGTCTCCACTCGAGAGGAAGCACGAAAGTCCGCCCACATCCAGAAGAGCCCCATTTCCGCCTCCTAGCTCGAGAGGGAGGGATCCTTTCCCTGCGTGGTCGGGAAAGAATTCCTGGCGTTCCCGTCGCATCTCAAGTGCAGGCACTATCCACAGGAAAGGCGAGAGGAACTCCAGGGTCGTGCCACCATTCCCAGAGTCCCCCAGATGTCTCAGTCCATTCCAGGGAAACCTGTTTTCCCTGCACTGCCTCCACTTTCAAGCCGAGGATCAACTCACACCACGGTGGCACGTGGGACAGCCCTGTGGGAAAGCCTCGTGGGAAGGCCTAGTGGGAAAGCTCTAGGGAAAGCCACAGATCCCTTGATCCACGCGAAGGGAAGCGTGACACTGCTGCTACAGCTCGGCAGGAAAGCGCACGTGCATGCCCCCCATCGAGACGAGGAATGACTCCCCTGGGGAGACCCCAGAAGTACCCCAAGGTCCATGTCAGCACTGGAGAGGAATCCTCAGGTTCCGGCACCGACTCCACACAAGGTCTTAGGTACCGACATTGACGGCAGAGGAATCCCGAGAGCCCCCCAAAGCAACTCTCCTGGGGACTGGCCTTTCCTGAGGCCACCAGAGCGGGTCCTGAGGTCCCCGTCGTAAGTCGAGAGCACCTGGCCGCAACTCGAGAAAATCCAGGAGGTTCTCCCCTCCAGGCGAGATGGAGGCCCATTTCCGCTGAGGCGTCTGAGGCTAATCACACCTAACCTCTGGAACTTCCAAAGGGTCCTTCACACCCTTGCTGCAACTCAAGAAGTTCCCCGACATACCCGTCTCCACTCGAGAGGAAGCACGAGAGTCCGCCCACATCCAGAGGAGCCCCGTTTCCGCCTCCTAGCTCGAGAGGGGGATCCTTTCCCTGCGTGTTCGGGAAAGAATCCCGGCGTTCCCGTCGCATCTCAAGAGGAGGCGCTATCCACAGGAAAGGCGAGAGGAACTCCAGGGTCGTGCCACCATTCCCAGAGTCCCCCAGATTCTCAGTCCATTCCAGGGAAACCTGTTTTCCCTGCACTGCCTCCACTTTCAAGCCGAGGATCAACTCACACCACGGTGGCACGTGGGACAGCCCTGTGGGAAAGCCTCGTGGGAAGGCCTAGTGGGAAAGCTCTAGGGAAAGCCACAGATCCCTTGATCCACCGAAGGGAAGCGTGACACTGCTGCTACAGCTGGCAGGAAAGCGCACGTGCATGCCCCCATCGAGACGAGGATGACTCCCCTGGGAGACCCCAGAAGTACCCCAAGGTCCATGTCAGCACTGGAGAGGAATCCTCAGGTTTCCGGCACGACTCCACACAAGGTCTTAGGTACCGGACATTGACGGGCAGAGGAATCCCGAGAGCCCCCCCAAGCAACTCTGGGGACTGGCCTTTCCTGAGGCCACCAGAGCGGGTCCCTGAGGTCCCCGTCGTAAGTCGAGAGCACCGGCCGCAACTCGAGAAAATCCAGGAGGTTCTCCCCTCCAGGCGAGAGGAGGCCCATTTCCGGCTGAGGCCTCTCGAGGCTAATCACACCTAACTTCTGGAACTTCCAAAGGGTCCTTCACACCGTTGCTGCAACTCAAGAAGTTCCCGACATACCCGTCTCCACTCGAGAGGAAGCACGAGAGACGC
>NW_017194760.1:0-9197 GCF_001704415.2 Capra hircus
GCTTTCCCACGAGGCTTCCACGAGGCTTTCCCACAGGGCTGTCCACGTGCCACCGTGGTGTGAGTCGATTCTCGGCTTGAAAGTCGAGGCAGTGCAGGGAAAACAGGTTTCCCTGGAATGGACTGACATCTGGGGGACTCTGGGAATGGTGGCACACCCTGGAGTTCCTCTCGCCTTTCCTGTGGAGAGCGCCTCCTCTTGAGATGCGACGGAACCCCGGAATTCTTTCCCGACCACGCAGGGAAAGGATCCCTCCTCTCGAGCTAGGAGGCGGAAACGGGACTCCTCTGGATGGGGGGGACTCTCGTGCTTCTCTCGAGTGGAGACGGATATGTCGGGGAACTTCTTTGAGTTGCAGCAAGGGTGTGAAGGCCCTTTGGAAGTTCCAGAGGTTAGGTGTGATTAGCCTCGAGACCCCTCAGCGGAAATGGGCCTCATCTCGCCTGGAGGGAGAACCTCCTGGATTTTCTCGAGTTGTGGCAGGGTGCTCTCGCTTAGTGACGGGGACTCAGGGACCCTCTCTGGTGGCCTCAGGAAAGGCCAGACCCATGCGAGTTGCTCGGGGGCCTCTCGGGATTCCTCTCCGTAGATGCGGGCCTAAGACCTTGTGTGGAGTCGGGCGGAACCTGAGGATTCCTCTCCAGTGCTTACATGGATCTTGGGGTACTTCTGGAGTCTCCCAGGTGAGTCAGTCCTCATATCTATTGGGGGCATGCATGTGCAATTTCCTTCCAGAGCTGTAGCAGCAGTGTCACTCTTCCCTTCGCCGTGGATCAGGAATCTGTGGCTTTCCTTGGAGGCTTTCCCAGAGGCTTTCCCACGAGGGCCCCACGCTGTCCCACGTACCACCGTGGTGTGAGTCGATCTCGGCTTGAAAGTCGAGGCTTTATGGACTGAAGCTGACATCTGGGGGACTCTGGAATGTGCACGACCAGGAGTTCCTCTCGCCTTTCCTGTGGTGAGCGCCTCCACTTGAGATGCGACGGGATCGCCGGGAATTCTTTCTCGACCACACAGGAAAAGAATCCCTCCTCTGGAACTATGAAGCGGAAACGGGGCTCCTCTGGATGTGGGTGGGACTCTCGTGCTTCCTCTCGATTGGAAACGGGTATGTCGAGGAACTTCTTGTGTTGCAGCAAGGGTGTTAAGGACCCTTTGGAAGTTCCAGAGGTTAGGTGTGATTAGCATCGAGACGCCTCAGGGAAATGGGCCTCATCTCCCCTGAAGGGGAGAACCTCCTGGATTTTCTCGAGTTGCGGCAGGTACTGTGGACTTAAGACGGGGACCTCAGGGACCGCCCTGGTGGCCTCAGGAAATGCCAGTCCCCATGCGAATTGCTCGGGGGCCTCTCGGCATTCCTCTCCCGTCGATGCCGGGCCTAAGACCTTGTGTGTAGTCGATGCCGGAACCTGAGGATTCCTCTCCAGCCCTGACATGGATCTTGGGGTACTTCTGGAGTCTCCCCAGGGAAGTCAGTCCGCGTCTCGAGTCGGGGCATGCACGTGCGCTTTCCTCCCGAGCTGTAGCAGCAGTGTCGCGCTTCCCTTTGCGTGGATCAACGGATCTGTAGCTTTCCCTCGAGGCTTTCCCAGGAGGCTTTCCCACGAGGCTTTCCCACAGGGCTGTCCCACGTGCCACCGTGGTGTGAGTCGATCCTTGGGTTGAAAGTCGAGGCAGTGCAGGGAAAACAGGTTTCCCTGGAATGGACTGAGACATCTGGGGGACTCTGGGAATGGTGGCACGACCCTGGAGTTCCTCTCGCCTTTCCTGTGGAGAGCGCCCCCGGAAGCCTTTGTGAGGAATCCCGCCCGTGACAAGGTCATGAGGAAGGAAGCTGACATACGCAAGGCGTGCTCAGACTTCAGGGGCCCCTCTGGAAATTCCTAAGCATGTACCCCAACAAAAATCTGCCGGCTTTTGTGCTCTGCTTTTCCACTCTTCTGACATTTTCTGGAAAAAGTCAATTCAGGGCTTTAGTCTTCTGCATTTGAAAGAGTGTTTCAATCCAAAAAACCCCTCCGATGGCTTTCTAGCCTGCCTGCAGGACTCTGCAAGTGTGTTTGTTTGAGGCCTCCTGACCGCAGGAGGCACAGGAAGCTTAAAACATCCTAGGAATGTAGGGGCTTCCGAGGAGTCAAAATCTTTAGAATAGGACTGATTATAAGTTTCATTTGTTGAGTCAATGTTTGCTGCCAAATTTTCATATCCTTTTTTTTAGATATAGTTGGTATATAGAAAAACAGTAGTAGACCTAGTATTAGCAACATTAGATCCTCGAGTTAAGTACCTTCTTTTTATATCTTTGTTCTATCCCACTGCACCTTTGTTCTATAGAGATGTGTAACTTTAATGCTTTAAGGAGATGCAGATTAAAAAAAACACTTCAGGGGAAACAAAATTAACATTCATTAAGGAAGAGAGCTAAAAAGTGTTAACAAGCCTCTTGGCCAGAAGATAATGTAAATCACCAGAGACCTTTTGTATACAAAATGATGTATAGAAAGAGTCTGCGCTGCGAACGCTACATAATTCTGTTTACCCATTGATCTCCATGTTTTATCAAAAGTATAAAAGGCCTTCTGAACAATAAAGGATTGGACCAGTTTCTCGAACTAGTCTCTCGGCCTAGTTTCTTGGGACTCTGGATCCCCCCATGTCTCTCTCTCTCTCTTCTTCTCTCCCCTTCCCTCTCTCTGCTCTTTACTTTAACTTCAGGCTGAATCTCCATCTGGGGGCGGAGGCTCGCCAGGTCTACTTACTTGCCCCGGCTGCTAAGACCCGCACGAAAGGGAGCTTAAGGCGAGGCACCCTTAGATATTCAAGCGGGCGCCGGTGGCCAAACGTAGATGGTGCAAATTCCTTGTCTGGAATTTTAATGGCCTTCCGTTGAAAACCAAGCTATTCAGCCCTCTTCCTCCACTTAATCTTCTTATTACACTATAGTTTCTTAACCTAATCTTACATTAATAAACAAACAAGTCTTTCCACGCCAACGCCGTCCACCCTTCGAATTCCCTGGATCCACCGGGGCTGGACCCTGGCAAGCGCCTCCACTTGAGATGCGACCGGGAACGCGGGGAATTCTTTCCCCACCACGCAGGAAAAGGATCCCTCCTCTCGAGCTAGGAGGCGGAAACGGGGCTCCTCTGGATGTGGGCGGGACTCTCGTGCTTCCTCTCGAGTGGAGACGGGTATGTCAGAGAACTTCTTGAGTTGCCAGCAAGGGTGTGAAGGACCCTTTGGAAGTTCCAGATGTTAGATGTGATTAGCCTCGAGACGCCTCAGCGGAAATGGGCCTCATTTCGCCTGGAGGGGAGAACCTCCTGGATTTTCTCGAGTTGCGGCAGGTGCTCTCGACTTACGACGGGACCTCAGGGACCCGCTCTGGTGGCCTCAGGAAAGTCCAGTCCCCATGCGAGTTGCTCGGGGGCCTCTCGGGATTCCTCTCCCATCGAAGCCGGGGGCCCTAGATCTTGTGTGGAATCGGTGCCGTAACCTGAGCATTCCTCTCCAGTGCTGACATGGATCTTGGGGTACTTCTGGAGTCTGCCCAAGGGAGTCAGTCCTCGTCTCGAGAGGGGGCATGCACGTGCGCTTTCCTCCCGAGCTGTAGCAGCAGTGTCGCGCTTCCCTTCCGTGGATAAAGGGATCTGTGGCTTTCCCTCGAGGCTTTCCCACAGGGCTGTCCACGTGCCACCATGGTGTGAGTCGATCCTCGGCTTGAAAGTCGAAACAGTGCAGGGAAAACAGGTTTCCCTGGAATGGACTGAGACATCTGGAGGACTCTGGGAATGGTGGCACGAACCCTGGAGTTCCTCTCACCTTTCCTGTGGAGAGTGCCTCCTCTTAAGATGCCGACAGGAACGCCGGGAATTCTTTCCCGAAAACGCAGGGAAAGGAACCCGTCTCTCGAGCAAGGAGGCGGAAACGGGCTCCTCTGGATGTGGGCGGGACTCTCGTGCTTCCTCTCGAGTGGAGACGGTATGTCGGGGAACTTTTAGAGTTGCAGCAAGGGTGTGAAGGACCCGTTTGGAAGTTCCAGAAGTTAGGTGTGATTAGCCTCGAGACGCCTCAGCGGAAATGGGCCTCATCTCGCCTGGAGGGGAGAACCTCCTGGATTTTCTCGAGTTGTGGCAGGTGCTCTCGAGTTATGACGGCGACCATCAGGGACCTCTCTGGTGGCCTCAGGAAAGGCCAATCGCCATGCGAGTTGCTCAGGGGGCCTCTCGGGATCCTCTCCCGTAGATGCATGTCGCCTAAGACCATGTGTGGAGTCGGTGCCGGAACCTGAGGATTCCTCTCCAGTGCTTACATGGATCTTGGGGTACTTCTGGAGTCTCCCCAGGTGACTCAGTCCTCATCATCGTATTGGGGGCATCCAAGTGCCAATTTCCTCCCGAGCTGTAGCAGCAAGTGTCACTCTTTCCTTCACGTGGATCAAGGGAATCTGTTGGCTTTCCTTCGGAGGCTTTCCCACGAGGCTTTCCCACGAGGACTTTCCCAACCCCAGGGCTGTCCCACGTACCACCGTGGTGTGAGTCGATCCTCGGCCTTGAAAGTCGAGGCAGTGCTGGGAAAACTGGTTTCCCTGTTATGGACTGAGCATCTGGGGGACTCTGGGAATAGTGGCACGACCCAGGAGTTCCTCTCGCCTTTCCTGTGGTGAGCGCCTCCACTTGAGATGCGACGGGATCGCCGGGAATTCTTTCTCGACCACACAGGAAATGAATCCCTCCTCTGGAACTATGAAGCGGAAACGGGCGCTCCTCTGGATGTGGGTGGGACTCTCGTGCTTCCTCTCGATTGGAAACGGGTATGTCGAGGAACTTCTTGTGTTGCAGCAAGGGTGTTAAGGACCCTTTGGAAGTTCCAGAGGTTAGGTGTGATTAGCATCGAGACGCCTCAGGGGAAATGGGCCTCATCTCCCTGAAGGGGAGAACCTCCTGGATTTTCTCGAGTTGCGGCAGGTACTGTGGACTTAAGACGGGGACCTCAGGGACCGCCCTGGTGGCCTCAGGAAATGCCAGTCCCCATGCGAATTGCTCGGGGGCCTCTCGGCATTCCTCTCCCGTCGATGCCGGGGCCTAAGACCTTGTGTGTAGTCGATGCCGGAACCTGAGGATTCCTCTCCAGCCCTGACATGGATCTTGGGGTACTTCTGGAGTCTCCCCAGGGAAGTCAGTCCGCGTCTCGAGTCGGGGCATGCACGTGCGCTTTCCTCCCGAGCTGTAGCAGCAGGTGTCGCGCTTCCCTTTGCGTGGATCAACGGATCTGTAGCTTTCCCTCGAGGCTTTCCCAGGAGGCTTTCCCACGAGGCTTTCCCACAGGGCTGTCCCACGTGCCACCGTGGTGTGAGTCGATCCTTGGGTTGAAAGTCGAGGCAGTGCAGGGAAAACAGGTTTCCCTGGAATGGACTGAGACATCTGGGGGACTCTGGGAATGGTGGCACGACCCTGGAGTTCCTCTCGCCTTTCCTGTGGAGAGCGCCTGCCGGAAGCCTTTGTGAGGAATCCCGCCCGTGACAAGGTCATGAGGAAGGAAGCTGACATACGCAAGGCGTGCTCAGACTTCAGGGGCCCCTCTGGAAATTCCTAAGCATGTACCCCAACAAAAATCTGCCGGCTTTTGTGCTCTGCTTTTCCACTCTTCTGACATTTTCTGGAAAAAGTCAATCAGGGCTTTAGTCTTCTGCATTTGAAAGAGTGTTTCAATCCAAAAAACCCCTCCGATGGCTTTCTAGCCTGCCTGCAGGACTCTGCAAGTGTGTTTGTTTGAGGCCTCCTGACCGCAGGAGGCACAGGAAGCTTAAAACATCCTAGGAATGTAGGGGCTTCCGAGGAGTCAAAATCTTTAGAATAGGACTGATTATAAGTTTCATTTGTTGAGTCAATGTTTGCTGCCAAATTTTCATATCCTTTATTTTTAGATATAGTTGGTATATAGAAAAACAAGTAGTAGACCTAGTATTAGCAACATTAGATCCTCGAGTTAAGTACCTTCTTTGTTATATCCCACTGCACCTTTGTTCTATCGCACTGCACCTTTGTTCTATAGAGATGTAACTTTAATGCTTTAAGGAGATGCAGATTAAAAAAAACACTTCAGGGGAAACAAAATTAACATTCATTAAGGAAGAGAGCTAAAAAGTGTTAACAAGCCTCTTGGCCAGAAGATAATGTAAATCACCAGAGACCTTTTGTATACAAAATGATGTATAGAAAGAGTCTGCGCTGCGAACGCTACATAATTCTGTGTTACCCATTGATCTCCATGTTTTATCAAAAGTATAAAAGGCCTTCTGAACAATAAAGGATTGGACCAGTTTCTCGAACTAGTCTCTCGGCCTAGTTTCTTGGGACTCTGGATCCCCCCATGTCTCTCTCTCTCTCTTCTTCTCTCCCCTTCCCTCTCTCTGCTCTTTACTTTAACTTCAGGCTGAATCTCCATCTGGGGCGCGGAGGCTCGCCAGGTCTACTTACTTGCCCGGCTGCTAAGACCCGCACGAAAGGGAGCTTAAGGCGAGGCACCCTTAGATATTCAAGCGGGCGCCGGTGGCCAAACGTAGATGGTGCAAATTCCTTGTCTGGAATTTTAATGGCCTTCCGTGAAAACCAAGCTATTCAGCCCTCTTCCTCCACTTAATCTTCTTATTACACTATAGTTTCTTAACCTAATCTTACATTAATAAACAAACAAGTCTTTCCACGCCAACGCCGTCCACCTTCGAATTCCCTGGATCCACCGGGCTGGACCCTGGCAAGCGCCTCCACTTGAGATGCGACGGGAACGCGGGAATTCTTTCCCCACCACGCAGGAAAAGGATCCCTCCTCTCGAGCTAGGAGGCGGAAACGGGGCTCCTCTGGATGTGGGCGGGACTCTCGTGCTTCCTCTCGAGTGGAGACGGGTATGTCAGAGAACTTCTTGAGTTGCAGCAAGGGTGTGAAGGACCCTTTGGAAGTTCCAGATGTTAGATGTGATTAGCCTCGAGACGCCTCAGCGGAAATGGGCCTCATTTCGCCTGGAGGGGGAGAACCTCCTGGATTTTCTCGAGTTGCGGCAGGTGCTCTCGACTTACGACGGGGACCTCAGGGACCCGCTCTGGTGGCCTCAGGAAAGTCCAGTCCCCATGCGAGTTGCTCGGGGGCCTCTCGGGATTCCTCTCCCATCGATGCCGGGGCCCTAGATCTTGTGTGGAATCGGTGCCGTAACCTGAGCATTCCTCTCCCAGTGCTGACATGGATCTTGGGTACTTCTGGAGTCTGCCCAAGGGAGTCAGTCCTCGTCTCGAGAGGGGGCATGCACGTGCGCTTTCCTCCCGAGCTGTAGCAGCAGTGTCGCGCTTCCCTTCCCGTGGATAAAGGGATCTGTGGCTTTCCCTCGAGGCTTTCCCACAGGGCTGTCCCACGTGCCACCGTGGTGTGAGTCGATCCTCGGCTTGAAAGTCGAAACAGTGCAGGGAAAACAGGTTTCCCTGGAATGGACTGAGACATCTGGAGGACTCTGGGAATGGTGGCACGACCCTGGAGTTCCTCTCACCTTTCCTGTGGAGAGTGCCTCCTCTTAAGATGCGACAGGAACGCCGGGAATTCTTTCCCGAAAACGCAGGGAAAGGAACCCGTCTCTCGAGCAAGGAGGCGGAAACGGGGCTCCTCTGGATGTGGGCGGGACTCTCGTGCTTCCTCTCGAGTGGAGACGGGTATGTCGGGGAACTTTTAGAGTTGCAGCAAGGGTGTGAAGGACCCGTTGGAAGTTCCAAGAAGTTAGGTGTGATTAGCCTCGAGACGCCTCAGCGGAAATGGGCCTCATCTCGCCTGGAGGGGAGAACCTCCTGGATTTTCTCGAGTTGCGGCAGGTGCTCTCGACTTACGACGGGGACCTCAGGGACCTGCTCTGGTGGACTCAGGAAAGGCCAATCCCCATGCGAGTTGCTCAGGGGCCTCTCGGGATCCTCTCCCGTCGATGCTGGGGCTTAAGACCATGTGTGGAGTCGGTGTCGAAACCTGTGGATTCCTCTCCAGTGCTGACATGGATCTTGGGCGTACTTCTGGAGTCTCCCCAGGGGACTCAGTCCTCGTCTCGAGTGGGGGCATCCAAGTGCGCTTTCCTCCCGAGCTGTAGCAGCAGTGTCACACTTTCCTTCGCATGGATCAAGGGATCTGTGGCTTTCCTTCGAGGCTTTCCCACGAGGATTTCCCACGAGGATTTCCCACAGGGCTGTCCCACGTACCACCGTGGTGTGAGTCGATCCTCGGCTTGAATGTCGAGGCAGTGCTGGGAAAACTGGTTTCCCTGTTATGGACTGAGCATCTGGGGGACTCTGGGAATAGTGGCACGACCAGGAGTTCCTCTCGCCTTTCTGTGGTGAGCGCCTCCACTTGAGATGCGACGGGATCGCCGGGAATTCTTTCTCGACCTCACAGGAAATGAATCCCTCCTCTGGAACTATGAAGCGGAAACGGGGCTCCTCTGGATGTGGGTGGGACTCTCGTGCTTCCTCTCGATTGGAAACGGGTATGTCGAGGAACTTCTTGTGTTTGCAGCAAGGGTGTTAAGGACCCTTTGGAAGTTCCAGAGTTAGGTGTGATTAGCATCGAGACGCCTCAGGGGAAATGGCCTCATCTCGCCTGAAGGGGAAACCTCCTGGATTTTCTCTGCGTGGCAGGTACTGTGGACTTAAGACGGGGACCTCAGGGACCGCCCTGGTGGCCTCAGGAAATGCCAGTCCCCATGCGAATTGCTCGGGGCCTCTCGGGATTCCTCTCCCGTCGATGCTGGGGCTTAAGACCATGTGTGGAGTCGGTGTCAAACCTGTGGATTCCTCTCCAGTGCTGACATGGATCTTGGGGTACTTCTGGAGTCTCCCCAGGGGACTCAGTCCTCGTCTCGAGTGGGGCATCCAAGTGCGCTTTCCTCCGAGCTGTAGCAGCAGTGTCACGCTTTCCTTCGCATGGATCAAGGGATCTGTGGCTTTCCTCGAGGCTTTCCACGAGGATTTCCCACGAGCTTTCCCAAAGGCTGTCCACGTGCCACCGTGTTTGTGAGTCGATCCTCGGCTTGAAAGTCGAACAGTGCAGGGAAAACAGGTTTCCCTGGAATGGACTGAACATCTGGGGGATTCTGGGGAATGGCCTCGATCCCGGAGTTCCTCTCGCCTTTCCTGTGGGAGAGGCCTCCTCTTGAGAGCGACGGGAACGCC
>NW_017194761.1:0-9197 GCF_001704415.2 Capra hircus
CTGGGGGACTCTGGAATAGTGGCACGACCCAGGAGTTCCTCTCGCCTTTCTGTGGTGAGCGCCTCCACTTGAGATGCCGACGGATCGCCGGGAATTCTTTCTCGACCACACAGGAAATGAATCCCTCCTTGGAACTATGAAGCGGAAACGGGGCTCCTCTGGATGTGGGTGGGACTCTCGTGCTTCCTCTCGATTGGAAACGGGTATGTCGAGGAACTTCTTGTGTTGCAGCAAGGGTGTTAAGACCCTTTGGAAGTTCCAGAGGTTAGGTGTGATTAGCATCGAGACGCCTCAGGGGAAATGGGCCTCATCTCGCCTGAAGGGGAGAACCTCCTGGATTTTCTCGAGTTGCGGCAGGTACTCTGTGGACTTAAGACGGGGACCTCAGGGACCGCCCTGGTGGCCTCAGGAAATGCCAGTCCCCATGCGAATTGCTCCGGGGCCTCTCGGGATTCCTCTCCCGTCGATGCCGGGGCCTAAGACCTTGTGTGAGTCGATGCCGGATCTGAGGATTCCTCTCCAGCCTGACATGGATCTTGGGTACTTCTGGAGTCTCCCCAGGGAAGTCAGTCCTCGTCTCGAGTGGGGGCATGCTCGTGCGATTTCCTCCCGAGCTGGAGCAGCTGTGTCGCGCTTCCCTTCGTGTGGATCAAGGGATCTGTGGCTTTCCCTCGAGGCTTTCCTACGAGGCTTTCCCACGAGGCTTTCCCACAGGGCTGTCCCACGTGCCACCGTGGTTTGAGTCGATCCTCGGCTTGAAAGTCGAGGCAGTGCAGGGAAAACAGGTTTCCCTGGAATGGACTGAGACGTGGGGATTCTGGGAATGGTGGCACGACCCTGGAGTTCCTCTCGCCTTTCCTGTGGAGAGCGCCTCCTCTTGAAATGCGAGGGAACGCCGGGAATTCTTTCCCGACCACGCAGGGAAAGGATCCCTCCTCTGGATCTATCAGGCAGAAACGGGCTCCTCTGGATGTGGGCGGGACTCTCGTGCTTCCTCTCGAGTGGAGTCAGGTATGTTGGGGAACTTCTTGATTTGCAACAAGGGTGTGAAGGACCCTTTGGAAGTTCCAGAGTTTAGGTGTGATTAGCCTCGAGACGCCTCAGCGGAAATGGGCCTCATCTCGCCTGGAGGGAGAACCTCCTGGATTTTCTCGAGTTGCGGCAGGTGCTCTCGACTTGAGACGTTGTCCTCAGGGACCCGCTCTGGAGGCCTCTGGAAATGCCAGTCCCATGGGAGTTGCTCGGGGACCTCTCGGGATCCCTCTCCCGTCGATGCCGGGGCCTAAGACATTGTGTGGAGTCGGTTCCGTAACCTGAGGATTCCTCTCCAGTGCTGAAAAGGATCTTGGGAACTTCTGGACTCTCCCCAGTGGAGTCAGTCCTCGTCTCGAGTGGGGGCATACAAGTGCGCTTTACTCTCGAGCTGTAGCAGCATTGTAACGCTTCCCTTCGCGTGGATCAAGGGATCTGTGGCTTTCCCTCGAGGCTTTCCCACGAGGCTTTCCCACGAGGCTTTCCCACAGGGCTGTCCCACGTGGCAACGTGGTGTGAGTCGATCCTCTGCTTGAAAGTCGAAACAGTGCAGGGAAAACAGGTTTCCCTGGAATGGACTGAGATATCTGGAGGACTCTGGGAATGGTGGCACAACCCTGGAGTTCCTCACGCCTTTCCTGTGGAGAGTGCCTCCTCTTGAGATGCGACAGGAACGCCGGAATTCTTTCCCGACCACGCAGGGAAAGGAACCCGTCTCTCGAGCAAGGAGGCCGAAACGGGTCTCCTCTGGATGTGGGCGGGACTCTCGTTCTTCATCCTGAGTGGAGTCGGGTATGCGGGGAACTTCTTGAGTTGTAGCAAGGGTGTGAAGGACCCTTTGGAAGTTCCAGAAGTTAGGTGTGATTAGCCTCTAGACGCCTCAGCGGAAATGGGCCTCATCTCCCCTGGAGGGGAGAACCTCCTGGATTTTCTCGAGTTGTGGCAGGTGCTCTCGACTTACGACGGGGACCTCAGGGACCTGCTCTGGTGGCCTCAGGAAAGGCCAATCCCCATGCGAGTTGCTCAGGGGCCTCTCGGGATTCCTCTCCCGTCGATGCCGGGGCTTAAGACCATGTGTGGAATCGGTGTCGGAACCTGAGGATTACTCTCCAGTGCTGACATGGATCTTGGGGAACTTCTGGAGTCCTACCCAGGGGACTCAGTGCCTCGTCTCGGAGTTGGGCGCATCCACGTGAGATTTGCTCCCGAGCTGAAGCAGCAGTGTCACGCTTCCCTTCGCGTGGATCAAGGGATCTGTGGCTTTCCCCGAGGCTTTCCACGAGGCTTTCCCACGAGGCTTTCCCACAGGGCTGTCCACGTGCCATCCGTGGTGTGAGTCGATTCTCGCTTGAAAGTCGAGGCAGTGCAGGGAAAACAGGTTTCCCTGGAATGGACTGAGACATCTGGGGGACTCTGGGAATGGTGGCACAACCCAGGGAGTTCCTCTCGCCCTTTCCTGTGGAGAGCGCCTCCTCTTGAGATGCGACGGGAACCCCGGGAATTCTTTCCCGACCACGCAGGGAAAGGATCCCTCCTCTCGAGCTAGGAGGGCGGAAACGGGACTCCTCTGGATGTGGGCGGGACTCTCGTGCTTCCTCTCGAGTGGAGACGGATATGTCGGGGAACTTCTTGAGTTGCAGCAAGGGTGTGAAGGACCCTTTGGAAGTTCCAGAGGTTAGGTGTGATTAGCCTCGAGACCCCTCAGCGGAAATGGGCCTCATCTCGCCTGGAGGGGAGAACCTCCTGGATTTTCTCGAGTTGTGGCAGGTGCTCTCGAGTTATGACGGGGACATCAGGGACCCTCTCTGGTGGCCTCAGGAAAGGCCAGACGCCATGCGAGTTGCTCGGGCCTCTCGGGATTCCTCTCCCGTAGATGCAGTCGCCTAAGACCTTGTGTGGAGTCGGTGCCGGAACCTGAGGATTCCTCTCCAGTGCTTACATGGATCTTGGGGTACTTCTGGAGTCTCCCAGGTGAGTCAGTCCTCATATCTATTGGGGCATGCATGTGCAATTTCCTCCAGAGCTGTAGCAGCAGTGTCACTCTTCCCTTCGCGTGGATCCAGGAATCTGTGGCTTTCCTTGGAGGCTTTCCCACGAGGCTTTCCCACGAGGCTTTCCCACGACGTTTTCCCACTGGGCTGTCCCACGTACCACCGTGGTGTGAGTCGATCCTCGGCTTGAAAGTCGAGGCAGTGCTGGGAAAACTGGTTTCCCTGTTATGGACTGAGCATCTGGGGGACTCTGGGAATAGTGGCACGACCCAGGAGTTCCTCTCGCCTTTCCTGTGTGTGAGCGCCTCCACTTGAGATGCGACGGGATCGCCGGGAATTCTTTCTCGACCACACAGGAAAAGAATCCCTCCTCTGGAACTATGAAGCGGAAACGGGGCTCCTCTGGATGTGGGTGGGACTCTCGTGCTTCCTCTCGATTGGAAACGGGTATGTCGAGGAACTTCTTGTGTTGCAGCAAGGGTGTTAAGGACCCTTTGGAAGTTCCAGAGGTTAGGTGTGATTAGCATCGAGACGCCTCAGGGGAAATGGGCCTCATCTCGCCTGAAGGGGGGAACCTCCTGGATTTTCTCGAGTTGCGGCAGGTACTGTGGACTTAAGACGGGGACCTCAGGGACCGCCCTGGTGGCCTCAGGAAATGCCAGTCCCCATGCGAATTGCTCGGGGGCCTCTCGGGATTCCTCTCCCGTCGATGCCGGGGCCTAAGACCTTTGTGTGTAGTCGATGCCGGAACCTGAGGATTCCTCTCCAGCCCTGACATGGATCTTGGGGTACTTCTGGAGTCTCCCCAGGGAAGTCAGTCCGCGTCTCGAGTCGGGGGCATGCACGTGCGCTTTCCTCCCGAGCTGTAGCAGCAGTGTCGCGCTTCCCTTTGCGTGGATCAACGGATCTGTAGCTTCCCTCGAGGCTTTCCCAGGAGGCTTTCCCACGAGGCTTTCCCACAGGGCTGTCCCACGTGCCACCGTGGTGTGAGTCGATCCTTGGGTTGAAAGTCGAGCAGTGCAGGGAAAACAGGTTTCCTGGAATGGACTGAGACATCTGGGGGACTCTGGAATGGTGGCACGACCCTGGAGTCTCTCGCCTTTCCTGTGGAGAGCGCCTGCCGGAAGCCTTTGTGAGGAATCCCGCCCGTGACAAGGTCATGAGGAAGGAAGCTGACATACGCAAGGCGTGCTCAGACTTCAGGGCCCCTCTGGAAATTCCTAAGCATGTACCCCAACAAAAATCTGCCGGCTTTTGTGCTCTGCTTTTCCACTCTTCTGACATTTTCTGGAAAAAGTCAATTCAGGGCTTTAGTCTTCTGCATTTGAAAGAGTGTTTCAATCCAAAAAACCCTCCGATGGCTTTCTAGCCTGCCTGCAGGACTCTGCAAGTGTGTTTGTTTGAGGCCTCCTGACCGCAGGAGGCACAGGAAGCTTAAAACATCCTAGGAATGTAGGGGCTTCCGAGGAGTCAAAATCTTTAGAATAGGACTGATTATAAGTTTCATTTGTTGAGTCAATGTTTGCTGCCAAATTTTCATATCCTTTTATTTTTAGATATAGTTGGTATATAGAAAAACAAGTAGTAGACCTAGTATTAGCAACATTAGATCCTCGGAGTTAAGTACCTTCTTTGTTATATCCCACTGCACCTTTGTTCTATCGCACTGCACCTTTGTTCTATAGAGATGTAACTTTAATGCTTTAAGGAGATGCAGATTAAAAAAAACACTTCAGGGGAAACAAAATTAACATTCATTAAGGAAGAGAGCTAAAAAGTGTTAACAAGCCTCTTGGCCAGAAGATAATGTAAATCACCAGAGACCTTTTGTATACAAAAATGATGTATAGAAAGAGTCTGCGCTGCGAACGCTACATAATTCTGTGTTACCCATTGATCTCCATGTTTTATCAAAGTATAAAAGGCCTTCTGAACAATAAAGGATTGGACCAGTTTCTCGAACTAGTCTCTCGGCCTAGTTTCTTGGACTCTGGATCCCCCCATGTCTCTCTCTCCTCTCTTCTCTCTCTCCCTTCCCCTCTCTGCTCTTTACTTTAACTTCAGGCTGAATCTCCATCTGGGGGCGGAGGCTCGCCAGGTCTACTTACTTGCCCCGGCTGCTAAGACCCGCACGAAAGGGAGCTTAAGGCGAGGCACCCTTAGATATTCAAGCGGGCGCCGGTGGCCAAACGTAGATGGTGCAAATTCCTTGTCTGGAATTTTAATGGCCTTCCGTGAAAACCAAGCTATTCAGCCCTCTTCCTCCACTTAATCTTTCTTATTACACTATAGTTTCTTAACCTAATCTTACATTAATAAACAAACAAGTCTTTCCACGCCAACGCCGTCCACCCTTCGAATTCCCTGGATCCACCGGGGCTGGACCCTGGCAAGCGCCTCCACTTGAGATGCGACGGGAACGCGGGGAATTCTTTCCCCACCACGCAGGAAAAGGATCCCTCCTCTCGAGCTAGGAGGCGGAAACGGGGCTCCTCTGGATGTGGGCGGGACTCTCGTGCTTCCTCTCGAGTGGAGACGGGTATGTCAGAGAACTTCTTGAGTTGCAGCAAGGGTGTGAAGGACCCTTTGGAAGTTCCAGATGTTAGATGTGATTAGCCTCGAGACGCCTCAGCGGAAATGGGCCTCATTTCGCCTTGGAGGGAGAACCTCCTGGATTTTCTCGAGTTGCGGCAGGTGCTCTCGACTTACGACGGGGACCTCAGGGACCCGCTCTGGTGGCCTCAGGAAAGTCCAGTCCCATGCGAGTTGCTCGGGGGCCTCTCGGGATTCCTCTCCCATCGATGCCGGGGCCCTAGATCTTGTGTGGAATCGGTGCCGTACCTGAGCATTCCTCTCCAGTGCTGACATGGATCTTGGGGTACTTCTGGAGTCTGCCAAGGGAGTCAGTCCTCGTCTCGAGAGGGGCATGCACGTGCGCTTTCCTCCCGAGCTGTAGCAGCAGTGTCGCGCTTCCCTTCCCGTGGATAAAGGGATCTGTGGCTTTCCCTCGAGGCTTTCCCACAGGGCTGTCCCACGTGCCACCGTGGTGTGAGTCGATCCTCGGCTTGAAAGTCGAAACAGTGCAGGGAAAACAGGTTTCCCTGGAATGGACTGAGACATCTGGAGGACTCTGGGAATGGTGGCACGACCCTGGAGTTCCTCTCACCTTTTCCTGTGGAGAGTGCCTCCTCTTAAGATGCGACAGGAACGCCGGGAATTCTTTCCCGAAAACGCAGGGAAAGGGAACCCGTCTCTCGAGCAAGGAGGCGGAAACGGGGCTCCCTCTGGATGTGGCGGGACTCTCGTGCTTCCTCTCGAGTGGAGACGGGTATGTCGGGGAACTTTTAGAGTTGCAGCAAGGGTGTGAAGGACCCGTTGGAAGTTCCAGAAGTTTAGGTGTGATTAGCCATCGAGACGCCTCAGCGGAAATGGGCCTCATCTCGCCTGGAGGGGAGAACCTCCTGGATTTTCTCGAGTTGCGGCAGGTGCTCTCGACTTACGACGGGACCTCAGGGACCTGCTCTGGTGGCCTCAGGAAAGGCCAATCCCCATGCGAGTTGCTCAGGGGCCTCTCGGGATCCTCTCCCGTCGATGCTGGGGCTTAAGACCATGTGTGGAGTCGGTGTCGAAACCTGTGGATTCCTCTCCAGTGCTGACATGGATCTTGGGGTACTTCTGGAGTCTCCCCAGGGGACTCAGTCCTCGTCTCGAGTGGGGGCATCCAAGTGCGCTTTCCTCCCGAGCTGTAGCAGCAGTGTCACGCTTTCCTTCGCATGGATCAAGGGATCTGTGGCTTTCCTTCGAGGCTTTCCCACGAGGATTTCCCACGAGACTTTCCCAAAGGACTGTCCCACGTGCCACCGTGTTGTGAGTCGATCCTCGGCTTGAAAGTCGAAACAGTGCAGGGAAAACAGGTTTCCCTGGAATGGACTGAGACATCTGGGGGATTCTGGAATGTGCCTCGACCTGGAGTTCCTCTCGCCTTTCCTGTGGAAGCGCCTCCTCTTGAGATGCGACGGGAACGCCGGAATTCTTTCCCGAACACGCAGGAAAGGATCCCTCCTCTCGAGCTAGGAGCGGAAACGGGGCTCCTCTGGATGTGGCGGGACTCTCGTGCTTCCTCTCGAGTGGAGACGGGTATGTCGGGAACTTCTTGAGTTGCAGCAAGGGTGTGAAGGACCCTTTCGAAGTTCCAGAGCTTAGGTGTGATTAGCCTCGAGACGCCTCAGCGGAAATGGGCCTCATCTCGCCTGGAGGGGAGAACCTCCTGGATTTTCTCGAGTTGCGGCAGGTGCTCTCGACTTACGACGGGGACCTCAGGACCCTCTCTGGTGGCCTCAGGAAAGGCCAGTCCCCATGCGAGGTGCTCGGGGGCCTCTCGGGATTCCCTCCCGTCGATGCGGGCCTAAGACCTTGCTTGGAGTCGGGGTGCCGGAACGTGAGGATTCCTCTCCAGTGCTGACATGGATCTTGGGCTACTTCTGAGTCTCCCCAGGGGAGTCAGTCCTCGTCTCGAGTGGGGCATGCACGTGCGCTTTCCTCCCGAGCTGTAGCAGCAGTGTCAAGCTTCCCTTCGAGTCGAACAAGGGATCTGCGGCTTTCCCTCGAGGCTTTCCCGAGTCTTTCCCACGAGGCTTTCCCACGGCTGTCCCACGTGCCACCGTGGTGTGAGTCGATCCTCGGCTTGAAAGTAGAGGCAGTGCAGGGAAAACAGTTTCCCTGGAATGGACTGAGACATCTGGGGCACTCTGGGAATGGTGGCACGACCCTGGAGTTCCTCTCGCCTTTCCTGTGGAGAGCGCCTCCTCTTGAGAAGCGACGGGAACGCCGGGAATTCTTTCCCGACCACGCAGGGAAAGGATCCCTCCTCTCGAGCTAGGAGGCGGAAACGGGGCTCCTCTGGATGTGGGCGGGACTCTCGTGCTTCCTCTCGAGTGGAAACGGGTATGTCGGGGAACTTCTTGAGTTGCAGCAAGGGTGTGAAGGACCCTTTGGAAGATCCAGACGTTAGATGTGATTTAGCCTTGAGACGCCTCAGCGGAAATGGGCCTCATCTCGCCTGGAGGGGAGAACCTCCTGGATTTTCTCTAGTTGCGGCAGGTGCTTTCGACTTACGATGGGGACCTCAGAGACCCGCTCTGGTTGCCTCAGGAGAGCCAGTCCCCATGCGAGTTGCTCGGGGGCCTCTCGGGATTCCTCTCCCCTCGATGCCGGGCCTAAGACCTTGAGTGGAGTGGTGCGAAACCTGGATTCCTCTCCAGTGCTGACATGGAACTTGGGTACTTCTGGAGCCTCCCCAGGGAGTCAGTCCTCGTCTCGAGTGGGGCATGCACGTGCGCTTTCCTCCCGAGCTGTAGCAGCAGTGTCACGCTTCCCTTCGCGTGGATCAAGGCATCAGGGGCTTTCCCTTGAGGCTTTCCCACAGGACTGTCCCACGTGCCACCGTGGTGTGAGTCGATCCTCGGCTTCAAAGTCGAGCAGTGCAGGGAAAACAGGTTTCCCTGGAATGGACTGAGACATCTGGGGGACTCTGCGAATGGCACGACCCTGGAGTTCCTCTCGCCTTTCCTGTGGAGAGCGCCTCCTCTTGAGATGCGACGGGAACGCCGGGAATTCTTTCCCGACCACGCAGCGAAAGGATCCCTCCTCTCGAGCTAGGAGGCGGAAACGGGGCTCCTCTGGATGTGGCGGGACTCTCGTGCTTCCTCTCGAGTGGAGACGGGTATGTCGGGGAACTTCTGAGTTGCAGCAAGGGTGTGAAGGACCCTTTGGAAGTCCAGACGTTAGATGTGATTAGCCTCAAGACGCCTCAGCGGAAATGGGGGCCTCATCTCGCCTGGAGGGGAGAACCTCCTGGATTTTCTCTAGTTGCGCGGCAGGTGCTTTCGACTTACGATGGGGACCTCAGAGACCGCTCTGGTTGCCTCAGGAGAGGCCAGTCCCCATGCGAGTTGCTCGGGGCCTCTCGGGATTCCTCTCCCCTCGATGCCGGGGCCTAAGACCTTGAGTGGAGTCGGTGCCGAACCTGGATTCCTCTCCAGTGCTGACATGGAACTTGGGGGTACTTCTGGAGCCTCCCCAGGGGAGTCAGTCTCGTCTCGAGTGGGGGCATGCACGTGCGCTTTTCCTCCCGAGCTGTAGCAGCAGTGTCACGCTTCCCTTCGCGTGGATCAA
>NW_017194762.1:0-9197 GCF_001704415.2 Capra hircus
TGTGAAGGACCCTTTGGAAGTTCCAGGGGTTAGGTGTGATTATCCTCGAGACGCCTCAGCGGAAATGGGCCTCATCTCGCCTGGAGGGAGAACCTCCTGGATTTTCTCGAGTTGCGGCAGGTGCTCTCGACTTTCGACGGGGACTTCAGGGACCCGCTCTCGTGGACTCAGGAAAGGCCAGTCCCCAGGCGAGTTGCTCGGGCCTCTCAGGGTTCCTCTTCCTTCGATGCCAGGGCCTAAGACCTTGTGTGGAGTCGGTGCCGGAACCTGAGGATTCCTCTCCAGTGCTGAATGGATGTTGGGGTACTTCTGGAGTCTCTCCAGGTGAATCAGTCCTCGTCTCGAGTCGGCGAATGCACGTGCGCTTACCTCCCGAGCTGTAGAAGAGGTCACGCTTCCTTCGCGTGGATCAAGGGATCTGTGGCTTTCCCTCGAGGCTTTCCCATGAGGCTTTCCCACGAGCTTTCCCACAGGGCTGTCCCACGTTCCACAATGGTGTGAGTCGATCGATCCTCGCTTGAAAGTCGAGGCAGTGCAGGGAAAACAGGTTTCCCTGGAATGGACTGAGACATCTGGGGACTCTGGAATGGTGGCACGACCCTGGAGTTCCTCTCGACTTTCCTGTGGAGAGCGCCTCCTCGTGAGATGCGACGGGAACGCCAGGAATTCTTTCCCTACCAGGCAGGGAAAGGATCCCTCCTCTCGAGCAAGGAGGCGGAAAAGGGCTCCTCTGGATGTGGGCGGGACTCTCGTGCTTCCTCTCGAGTGGAGTCGGGTATGTAGGGGAACTTCTTGAGTTGCAGCATGGGTCTGAAGGACCCTTTGTAAGTTCCAGAGGTAGGTGTGATGAGCCTCGAGACGCCTCAGCGGAAATGGGCCTCATCTCGCCTGGTGGGGAGAACCTCCTTGATTTTCTCGAGTTGCGGCAGGTGCTCTCGACTTACGACGGGAACCTCAGGGACACGCTCTGGTGGCCTCAGGAAAGGCCATTCCCTTACGAGTTGCTCGGGGCCTCTCGGGATTCCTCTCCCGTCGATGCCGGGCCTAAGACTGCGGGAGCCAGTGTGAGGAAGCCCGCCCGTGACAAGGTTATGAGGAAGGAAGCTGACATACGCAAGGCGTGCTCAGACTTCAGGGACCCCTCTGAAATTTTTAAGCATGTACCCCAACAAAAATCTGCCGGTTTTTGTGCTCTGCTTTTTCACTCTTCTGACCTTTTCTGGAAAAAGTCAATTCAGGGCATTAGTCTTCTGCATTTGAAAGAGTGTTTCAATCCAAAAACCCTCTGATGGCTTTCTAGCCTGCCTGTAGGACTCGTACAGCTCGCTTTGAGTGATTGTTGAGGCCTCCTGACCGCAGGAGGCACAGGAAGCTTAAAAACATCCTAGGAATGCAGGAGCTTCAGAGGAGTCAAAATCTTTAGAATAGGACTGATTAAAAGTTTCATTTTTTTGGGTCAATGCTTGCTGCCAAATTTTCATATCCTTTATTTTTAGATATAGTTGGTATATAAAAACAAGTAGTAGACCTGGTATTAGCAACATTAGAACTTTGAGTTAAGTACCTTCTTTGTTATAACCCACTGCACCTTTGTTCTATAGAGATGTAACTTTAATGCTTAAGGAGATGCAGATTAAAGAAAAAACACTTCAGGGGAAACAAAATTAACATTCATTAAGGAAGAGAGCCAAAAAGTGTTAACAAGCCTCTTGGCCAGAAGATAATGTAAATCACCTGAGACCTTTTGTATACAAAATGATATACAGAAAGAATCTGGATTGCGAACACTACATAATTTGTGTTATCCATTGATCTCCATGTTTTATCAAAAGTATAAAAGACTTCTGAACAATAAAGGAGAGGCCAGGGGCCGGGGGCCAATTTCTCGACCAGATTCTCGAACTAGTCTCTCAGCCTGGTTTCTTGGGACTCTGGCTCCCCCCGTGTCTTTCTCTCTCTTTCTTCTTCTCTACCTTTCCTTCCTCTCTGCTCTTTACTTTAACTTCAGGCTGAATCTCCACCTGGAGTGCGGAGGCTCGCCAGGTCTACTTACTTGCCCTGGCTGTTAAGACCCGCACGAAAGGGAGCTTAAGGCGAGGCACCCTTAGATATTCAAGCGGCCGCCGGTGGCCCAACGTAGGTGGTGCAAATTCCTTGTCTGGAATTTTATTGGCCGTCCGTGTAAACCAAGCTATTCAGCCCTCTTACTCCACTTTAATCTTCTACTATACTATAGTTTCCTAATCTAATCTTACATTAATAAATAAACAAGTCTTTCCACCCCAATGCCGTCCACCCTTCGAATTCCCTGGATCCACCGGGGCTGGACCCCGGCATAAGACCTTGAGTGAAGTCGGTGCCGGAACCTGAGGATTCCCTCTCCAGTGCTGACATGGATCTTGGGGTACTTCCTGAGTCTCCCCAGGGGAGTCAGTCCTCGTCTCGAGTGGGGCATGCACGTGCGCTTTCCTCCCGAGCTGTAGCAGCAGTGTCACGCTTCCCCTTGCGTGGACCAAGGGATCTGTGGCTTTCCTCGAGTCTTTCCCACGAGGCTTTCCCACAGCGCTGTCCACGTGTCCCGGTGGTGTGAGTCGATCCTCGGCGTGAAAGCCGAGGCAGTGCAGGGAAAACAGGTTCCTGTGGAACGGACTGAGATATCTGGGGGAGTCTTGGAATGGTGGCACGACCCTGCAGTTCTCTCCCCTTTCCTTTGGAGAGCGCCTCCTCTTGAGATGCGATGGGAATGCCGGGAATTCTTTCCGGACCAAGCAGGGAAAGGATCCGTCTCTCGAGCTACGAGCCGGAAACGGAGCTCCTCTGGATGTGGCCGGGACCCTCGTGCTTCCTCTTGAGTGGAGACGGGTATGTCGGGGAACTTCTTGAGTTGCAGCATGGCTGTGAAAGACTCTTTGGAAGTTCCAGAGGTCACGTGTGATTAGCCTCGAGACACCTCAGTGGAAACGGGCCTCATCTCGCCTGGAGGGGAGAACCCTCCTGGATTTTACCGAGTTGCGGCAGGTGCTCTCGACTTACGACGGGGACCTCATGGACCCGCTTTGGTGACCTCAGTAAAGGCCAGTCCCCATGCGAGTTGCTACGAGGGCCTGTCGCTGATTCCTCTCCCGTCGATGCCAGGGCCTAAGACCTTGCTGTGGAGTCGGGGCCGGAACCTGAGAGATTCCTCTCCAGGGCTGACATGCATCTTGAGGTGCTTCTGGAGTCTCCCCAGGGGAGTCAGTCCTCGTCTCGAGTGGGGGCATGCACGTGCGCTTTCCTCCCGTGCTGTAGCAGCCAGTGTCACGCTTCCCATCGCGTGGATCAAGGGATCTGTGGCTTTCCCTCGAGGCTTTCAGACGAGGCTTTTCCCACAGGGCTCTCCCACGTACCACCGCGATCCTCGCCCTCTGCCACCGCGATCCTCGCCGTGCAAGTCGAAGCAGTGCAGGGAAAACAGGATCCTCTGGAATGGACTGAGACATCTGGGGGACTCTTGGAATGGTGGCACGACCCATGAGTTCCTCTCGCTTTTCCTGTGCAGCGCGCCTCCTCTTGAGATGCGTCGGAAAACGTCGGAAATTCTTTCCCGAGGAAGCAGAGAAGGATCCCTCATCTCGAGCTTGGAGGAGGAAACGGAGCTCCTCTGGAGGTGGCCGACCCTCTGCTTCCTCTGGAGTGGAGACGGGTATGTCGGGGAAATTCTTGAGTTGTAGCAAGGGTGTGTAGGACCCTTTGGAAGTTCCAGAGTTTAGGCGTGATTACTCTCGAGACGCCGCAGAGAAATGGGCCTCATCTCGACTGAAGCAGAGAACCTCCTGGATTTTCTCGAGTTGCGGCAGGTGCTCTCAACATACGACCGTGACCTCAGGGACAGTGTAGCAGGTGTGTCACGCTTCCCGTCGCGGGGATCAAGGGATCTGTGGCTTTCCCTCGAGCTTTCCACGAGGCTTTCCCACAGGGCTGTCCCACGTGCCACCAATGGTGTGAGTCGATACTAGGCGTGAAAAGTCGAGGCAGTGCCAGGGGAAAAACACAGGTTCCTCTGAAATGGACTGACACATCTGGGGGACTCTTGGAATGGTGGCACGACCCTGGAGTTCCTCTCGCCTTTCCTATTGAGAGCCCTTACTCTTGAGATGCCAACAGGGAACGCCGAAAAATCTTTCCTGACTAAGCAGGATAGCATCCCGTCATCTCAAGCTGCCAGGCGGAAACGAGGTTACTCTGGATGTGGGCGGGACCCTCGTGCTTCCTCTCTAGTGGAGACGGGTATGTCGGGGAACTTCTTTGAGTTGCAGCAAGGGACCCTTTTGAATTTCCAGAGTTTAGGTGTGATGAGCCTCCAGACGCCTCAGAGGAAATGGGCCTCATCTCGCCTGGAGGGGAGAACCTCCTGGATTTTCTAGAGTTGGGCAGGGTCTCTCGAGTTAAGACGGGGACCTCAGGGACCCGCTCTGGTGGCCTCAGGAAAGGCCAGTGCCCATGGGAGTTGCAAGGGGGGCCTTTCGGGATTCCTCTCCGCGCATCGATGTTGGGGCCTAAGACCTTGTGTGGGAGTCGGGGCCGGAACCTGAGGATTCCTCCCCAGTGCTGACATGGGTCTTGGCGTATTTTCTGGAGTCTCCCCTGGGGAGTCAGTGCTCATCTCGTGTTGGGTGCATGCACGTGAGCTTTCCTCACGAACTGTAGCAGTAGTGTCACACTTCCCGTCGCATGGATCAAGGGATCTGTGGCTTTCCCTCGAGGCTTTCCCACGAGGATTTTCCTCAGGGCTGTCCCACGTGCCACCGTGGTGTGAGTCGATCCTCGGCTTGAAAGTCGATGGCAGTGCCGGGAAAAACAGGTTTCCCCTGGAATTGACAGAGACATCTGGGGGACTCTGGGAATGGCGGAAGGACCCTGGAGTTTCTCTCGCCTTTCCAGTGGAGAGGGCCTCCTCTTGAGATGTGACTGGAACGCCGGGAATGCTTTCCAGACCACGCAGGGAAAGGATCCCTTCTCTCGAGCTATGAGGTGGAAACGGTGCTCCTCTGAAAGTGGGCGGGAAGATGTTGATACTCTCGAGTGGAGACGGGTATGTCGGAGAACTTCTTGAGTTGCAGCAAGGGTGTGAAGGACCCTTTGGAAGTTCCAGAGGTTAGGTGTGATTAGCCTCGAGACGCCTCAGCGCAAATGGGCCTCATCTCGCCTTTAAGGACGCCAAGATCCATGTCAGCACTGGAGAGGAATCCTCAGGTTCCGGCACCCACTCCACACAAGGTCTTAGGCCACGGCATCGACGGGAGAGGAAATCCCGAGAGGAACCCCCGAGCAACTCGCATGGGGAATGGCCTTTCCTGAGGCCACCAGAGCGGGTCCCTCAGGTCCCCGTCTTAAGTCGAGATCACCTGTCAAAACTCGAAAAAAACCAGGAGGTTCTCCCCTCCAGGCGAGATGAGGCCCATTTCCCCTGAGGCGACTCGAGCCTAATTACACCTAAACCTCTGGAATTTCCAAAGGGTTCTTCACACCCTTGCTGCAACTCAAGAAGTTCCCCCGACATACCCGTCTCCACTCGAGAGGAAGCACGAGAGTCTCGCCCACATCCAGAGGAGCCCCGTTTCCGCCTCACAGCTAGAGAGGAGGTATCCTTTCCCTGCGTCATCGGGAAAGAATTCCCCGGTCTTCCTTACAACAACTCCAAGAGGAGGCGCTCTCAACAGGAAAGGTGAGAGGAACTCCCTGGTCGTGCCACCATTCCCAGAGTACCCCAGATATCTCAGTCCATTCCAGGGAAACCTGTTTTTCCCTGCACTGCCTCGACTTACAAGCTGAGGATCGACTCACAGCACGGTGGCACAGTGGGACATGCCCTGTGAGAAAGCCTCGTGAGAAAGCCTCATGGGCAAGCCTCGAGGGAAAGCCACTGATCCCTTGATCCACTCGACGGGGAAGAATGACACTGCTGCTACAGCTCGGGCGAGGGAAAGCGCTCTTCAATGCCCCACTCGAATGAGGACTGACTCCCCTGGGGAGACTCCCGAAGTACCCCAAGATCCATGTCAGCACTGGAGAGGAATCCTCAGGTTCCAGGACCGACCCACACAAGGTCTTAGGCCCCGGCATCGACGGGAGAGGAAATCCCGAGAGGCCACCGTGCAACTCGCATGGGGACTGGCCTTTCCTGCAGCCATCAGAGCGGGTCCCTGAGGTCCCCGTCGGAAGTCGAGAGCACCTGCCGCAACTTGAGAAAATCCAGGAGGTTCTCCCCTCCAGGCGAGATGAGGCGCATTTCCGCTGAGGGCCCCTAGAGGCTAATTGCACCTAACATCTGGAACTTCCAAAAGGTCCTTCACACCCTTTCCTGCAACCTGAATAAGTTCCCCGACATACTCGCCTCCACTCGAGAGGAAGCCACGAGAGTCGCCGCCCACATCCAGAGGAGCCCCCGATTTAGTCTCATAGCTCGAAGAGGAGGGATCATTTCCCTGCGTGGTCGGGAAAGAATTCCCGGCGTTCCCGTCGCATCTCAAGAGGAGGCGCTCTCCACAGGAAAGTTGAGAGGAACTCTAGAGTCTGGCCACCATTCCCAGAGTGCCCCAGTTGTCTCAATCCATTCCCTGCACTACCTCGACTTTCAAGCCGAGGATCGACTCACACAACGGCGGCATCAGGGACAGCCCTGTGGGAAAGCCTCGTGGGAAAGCCTCCTGGGAAAGCCTTGAGGGAAACCACAGAACCCTTGATCCACTCGAATTGAAGCATGACACTGCTGCTACAGCTCGGGAGGTAAGCGCACGGCATGCCCCCATTCGAGACGAGGACTGACTCCCCTGGGGAGACTCCAGAAGTACCCCAAGATCCATGTCAGCACTGGAGAGGAATCCTCAGGTTCCAGGACCGACTCCACACAATGTCTTAGGCCCCGGCATCGACGGGAGAGGAATCCCGAGAGGACCCCCGAGCAACTCGCATGGGGACTGGCCTTTCCTGAGGCCACCAGAGCGGGTCCCTAAGGTCCCAGTCGTAAGTTGAGAGCACCTGCCGCAACTCGAGAAAAATCCAGGAGTTCTCCCCTCCAGGCGATATGAGGCCCATTTCCGCTGAGGCGATCTCGAGGCTATTCACACCTAACCTCTGGAACTTCCAAAGGGTCATTCACACCCTTGCCTGCAACTCTAAGAAGTTCCCCTGACAATACCCGTCTCCACTCGATAGGAAGCACGAGAGTCCCGCCCACATCCAGAGGAGCGCCATTTCCGCCTCCTAGCTCGATGGAGGGATCCTATCCCCTGCGTGCTCGGGAAAGAATTCCCGGCGTTCCAAGTCGGCATCTCAAGAGGAGGCGCTCTCCACAGGAAAAGGCAAGAGGAACTCCAAGGTCGTGCCAGCATTCCCAGAGTCACCCAGGATGTCTCTGTCCATTCCAGGGAAAACCTGTTTTCCCTTCACTGCCTCGACTTTCAAGGCCGAGGATCGAAACACCACCACGGTGGCACGTAGGAAGCCCTGTGGGAAAGCCTCGTGGGAAAGCTTCGTGGGGAAAGCCTCGAGGGAAAGCCACAGATCCCCTTGAACCACGCGAAGGGAAGCGTGACACTGCTGCTACAACTCGGGAGGAAAGGGCACGTGCATGCCCCAACTCGAGACGAGGACTGACTCCCCTGGGGAGACTCCAGAAGTACACCAAGTTCCATGTCAGCACTGGAGAGAAATCCTCAGGTTCCGGTACCGACTCCACACAAGGTCTTAGGCCCCGGCATTGACGGGAGAGGAATCCCGAGAGGCCCCTGAGCAACTCGCATGGGGACTGGGCCATTCCTGAGGCCACCAGAGCGGGTCCTTGAGGTCTCCTTCGTAAGTCGAGAGCACCTGCCGCAACTCGAGAAAATCCAGGAGGTTCTCCCCTCCAGGAGAGATGAGGCCCATTTCCGCTGAGGCGTTTCGAGGCTAATCACACCTAACCTCTGGAACTTCCAAAGGGTCCTTCACACCCTTGCTGCCAACTCAAGAAGTTCCCCGACATACCCGTCTCCACTCGAGAGGAAGCACGAGAGTCCCGCCCACATCCAGAGGAGCCCCGTTTCTGTCTCCTAGCTCGAGAGGAGGGATCCTTTCCCTGCCTGGTTGGGAAAGAATTCCCGGTGTTCCCGTCGCATCTCAAGAGGTGGCGCTCTCCACAGGAAAGGCGAGAGGAACTCCAGGGTCGTGTCACCATTCACTGAGTCCCCCAGATGTCTCATTCCATTCCAGGGAAACCTGTTTTCCCTGCACTGGCTCGACTTTCAAGCCGAAGGATCAGACTCACACCACGGTGGCACGTGGAACAGCCCTGTCGGAAAGCCTCGTTGGAAAGCCTCGTGTGAAAGCCTCCGCGTTAAAGCCACAGATCCCTTGATTCAAGCGAAGGGAAGAGCCACACTGCTGCTACAGCTTGGAGGGAAGCGTACGTGCATGCCCCCCACTCGAGACGAGGACTGACTCCCCTGGGGAGACTCCAGAAGTACCTCAAAATCCATGTCAGCTCTGGAGAGGAATCCTCAGGTTCGGCACCGAATCCACACAAGATCTTAGGCCACGGCATCGACGGGAGAGGAATCCTGAGAGGCCCCGAGCAACTCACATGGGGACTGGCCTTCCCTGAGGCCACCAGAGCGGGTCCCTGAGGTCCCCCGTCGTAAGTCAAGAGCACCTGCCGTAACTCGAGAAAATCCAGGAGGTTCTCCCCTCCAGGCGAGATAAGGCCCATTTCCGCTGAGGCGTCTTGAGGCTAATCACATCTAACATCTGGTACTTCCAAAGGGTCCCTCACACCCTTGCTGCAACTCAAGAAGTTCCCCGACATACCCGTCTCCACTCGAGAGGAAGCACGAGAGTCCCGCCCACATCCAGAGGAGCCACATTTCCGCCTCCTAATCGAGAGGTGGGATCCTTTCCCTGCGTGGTGGGGAAAGAATTCCGCGTTCCCGTCGCTTCTCAAGAGGAGGCGCTCTCACAGGAAAGGCGAGAGGAACTCCAGAGTCGTGCCACCATTCCAGAGAGTCCCCCAGATGTCTCAGCGCCATTCCAGGGAAAACCTGTTTTCCCTGCTTTGCCTCTACTTTCAAGCCGAGGATCGACTCACACCATGGTGGTTCGTGGGACAGCCCTATGGGAAAGCCTCGTTTGGAATGCCTCCTGGGAAGGACTCGAGGGAAAGCCACAGATCCCTTGATCCAGCC